>NW_028261389.1:67859118-68159118 GCF_051295495.1 Thamnophis sirtalis
CTTATAGTTGCCAAAAGTTGTTGGTTGTTGCCGTTAACATTGTTTATGCCAGTCTACAGCTAATGTTGTTGTTGTCATTAATTGTTAGCGGAATTTGAGTGCCAACAAATGCTTTTCTAAGTGTGATTTTATATGCTTACTGATGTCTTGTATTTAGATTCCTCGGATTGTAATCAATATACATTTGATCTTAGAATAGAATGAGCTGGAAGGGACCTTGGAGGTCTTCTAGTCCAGCCCCTACTCAAGCAGGGCTGAGTACTGTGCCATTTTAGATAAGTGGCTGTCTAGACTCTTTTTAAAAAAATCCAGTGATGGAGCACCAATGATTTCTGGAGGCAAGCTGTTCCACTGCTTAATTGTCCTTACTTTTAGGAAGTTTCTCCTTAATTCCAGGTTGTTTCTCTCTTTGATTAGTTTCCAACCATAACTGAGATTTGCAAGTTGGAAGTGCTTCTAAATTCATATTTGACCCTTGGAAGCTCTTTTAAGAAATATAGCCTCTAATTGTTTTTGTCCAGTTTAGGCTAAAATAGTTGATTCTGTCCATTTAAAAAGAAGTCACAGTGTGATATGAGATACGTGTTTGAAACTTCAGCTGGAAAGACAGATAGATGCAAAAGTGTGCGTAAACATTCGTTACTGGGAAGTTACTAAATTTCCATTTAGTAGTTTTGCATATTTAGCTTTACATGGATTGGTTCCTGGATAGGCAAAGCAGGGTTTTTCAAACTATTCCATGGAGTCACTAGAACAGCAGGGAGAAAAACTTCACTCACAGTTCATTGAGTCCCTCTGGGAATAGGGCGGCATAGAAATGCAATAAATCAAATTAAATCAAATCAAATCATTTTCTATCACTAGGACTTTACTTTTTTCCATTTAGCAGCTTTCCATAATTTTTTTTAAAAAAAAAACCTTTGAAAACCCCGGAACTAAATAATATCCTGTCATGTACAATGCTGTCTGTATCTTCTCTATAACTTCATTTCTGGAGACACAACACTTTATTCTCTGTTATTTTGAAAGTGATGGAGATGGCTGGCGGTCAGGAAAAGGTCACACCAAAACCTGAGCTCTCTCTCTCTCTGCCAAATGCCTCTTTTTGTTACAACAGATCTTTAATCTGCCAGACTCCGCATCGTTTTCCAGCTGCTTTTATTGTTCTCTTTATTATTATTATTTTTCTACATACCGTTTCTAATCCAAGCATTTAACTTGATGTAAACTATCATGAAAAACATGGTTATGTTGAAAGGCTTTGTTATCTGTTGCCTTAATTCATGAGTATATTGAGGGAACCGTTTAGTTACCGTTCAAAGTTACAACAGCACTGAAAAAACTGACTTAGGATCGTTTTTCCACACTTAGACCTTTGCCACATCCCCATGGTCGTGTAATCAAAATTCAGATGCTTGGCACCCGACTCGTATTATGACGGTTGCAGTGTCCTGGGATCCCCTTTTACGACCTTCTGACAAGCAAAGTCAGTGTCCAGTGACTTTATCCAGAAATGAAGATATAGAGAAGATACAGAAGCCTGATTCACTGAGCAACTGTGTCATTAACTTAACTGCAGTGATTCACTTAACAACAGTAGCAATGGGGCAAAACTCACTTAACAGATGTCTCACTTGACAACAGAAATTTTGGTCTCAGTTGTGGTCGTAAGTCGAGGGCTACCTGTATATGTATACATATGTACAATGGATTTATCTTAAAACATTTTGGTACTGATCTATTCAATATTTTTTTGAATATATTTTGATGCTGATTGTACCAAATATGATTAGCATCTATGTTGTTAATTGCAAAAATGAATGTGGTCAAAAATGGAACTTTTAAGATGAACTCTCTCTCTCTCTCTCTCTCTCTCTCTCTCTCTCTCCCTCCCTCCCTCCCACCCTCCCTCTCTCTCCCTCCCTCTCCCTCCCTCCCTCCCCCTCTCTCTCCCTCCCTCCCTCTCTCCCTCCCTCCCTCTCTCTCCCTCCCTCTCTCCCTCCCTCCCCCTCTCCCTCCCTCCCTCTCTCCCTCCCTCCCTCCCTCTCCCTCCCTCCCTCTCTCTCCCTCCCTCTGTCTCCCTCCCTCTCTCTCCCTCCCTCTCTCTCCCTCCCTCCCTCTCCCTCCCTCCCTCTCTCTCCCTCCCTCTGTCTGTCTCCCTCCCTCTCTCTCCCTCCCTCCCTCCCCCCTCCCTCCCTCCCTCCCTCTCTCTCTCTCTCTCGCTCGCTCGCTCGCTCTTCCATGCTATTTTTCAGGAGAAACCACCACAACTGTTGCACCATTTGTTCCAGGAGGGGTTAGTGATGGCCAGTGGCATTCTGTCCAAGTGCAGTATTATAACAAGGTAAGAGATGCTCTTTTAGCGAGATTCTTTATAAACTCAATAGTTTCGATCAGTTACTCTGTTAACATGAACCAAGGAAGTCCTTACAGTTAAAAGCTTTGCTGGAATGGGAAACTTGCTTTGGGGCTGATGCATTTTTTTATACTGCAATAGGTTATTTGGATATATTCCATAATGATGAATGAGGGTCTTTCAACCATTTGTGACTATTCTTCACAAAATAATGTAAACCAAGGTTCCCCAATGCCCCTCCCCCTGGTCCAGGGACCGGCACCGGTCCGTGGCATTCCAGAAACTGGGCCACACAAACGAACATGGGCCCATTCACAGAATTCTGGCAGCATGCGAAACCATGCCCTCTCTGGTCCGTAGAAAATCCTCTCTCCATGGAACTGGTCTCTAGTGCCCAGGAGGTTGGGGACTGTTGATGTAAATTAGGAGTGTCAAACTTGATTTCATTGAGGGATGCATCAGGGTTGTGTTTGACCTTGGGGGGGGGGGCTGGGGTGTGTGGCCAGGGTAGGTGTGGCCAGCTTGACATCACTCATGTCAGAGTGCGTGTGGCGGCCCGAGTGCTGTGCCCGCGAAAACAGGCTCCCGAGCGCCGTTTTCAGCCATGACAGCTTCCTGCAACCCTCTGCCAGCAAAAACGGCCCTCTCTAGCGCCATTTTCTCTGGCAGAGGCACCGCGGGCTGGCCCTTCACTGTTTCCCGGTCAGCCCCATGTGCCAGATCTAAGCACCCCAAATGCTGCCCACAGGCATTGAGATTGGCATCCCTAATGTAAAACTTACATAACCATTCTAAGGCCAAAGAAAGAGAACCAGTAAGTCTGCTCTTTTAGTTTCAAAGCAACATTTATCTAAATACTTTGAAATGACCAAGAGTGACTATAGCTAAAAAAAAAAAAAGCTATAGTCAAAAGCTTACAGCCAAGCCATTAAGAAACTACTTAATGAGAAAGCCTAATGATGAGAGCATAATATGCTTTTGATTAATGTGACATTAATTCTTTGCTCCTTGTTGTCAAAAGTGAACTTCTTTCTTCAGTTCAAATAGCTTTTTCTATGTGGAAAAGCTAAATCACAATTGATCCTTTTTGTTCAGGTTTTAGTTTTAAAGTCGCTCATTCAGCACAAAAAGAACCCTGTGTCTTAGCAAGAATTCCTTATTATAAGCAGGAATATTTTTCTTGATATAGTATCAGAATACTATTTTTAATTTAGACATTTAAGGGTAAAAGTAAAGACTTATTTGAATTAAAGCTGCCTGCCGGTGATTACATGGATATAAGCCTTGTAATTTTTTGTTTTGCTAGCAATGCTGAAACATTTAAAAAAAAAAAACTTCTCAATTTACCTTGGATTTCCTGCTGATCTTGCACTAAAGTACTAATATAAATCCAATCCTGCACGGCTTTTTGAGATTAGTCAAGGTTGAATAACTGCTGCCGCTTAAAATTGAAATTATAAAAAATAATTATCATTGTAAAGTAATTGGTTCTACCGAAGAACTAAGATTTATAAACATAACCTCTGTTAAAGTTTCTTGTTAATAATTTGCAAGGATAAGTTTGGCATGTTGTAACCAAGATGATTAGGGGACTAGAAGCTAAAACATATGATAAGCAGTTGCAAGTACTCGACATGGCTAGTCTAGGGAAGAGAAGGAGAAGGGGAGACATGATAGCAGTGTTCCAATATTTGAGGGGCTGACACAGAGAGGAGGGGGTCAAGCTATTTTCCAAAGCACCAGAACGCCAGGCAAGGAATAATGGATGGAAACTGGTCAAAGTAAGATTCAACCTAGAAATAAGGAGAAATATTCTGACACTGAGAACAATTAACCAATGGAACTTCAGAAGTTGCTTTCAGAAATTGTGGGAGCTTCCTCACTGGAAGCATTCAAGAAGAGACTGGACTGCCATTTGACAGAAATGGTGTAGAGTCTCCTGTTTGGATGGTGGGGTTAGCAATAGCAATAGCAGTTAGATTTATATACCGCTTCATAGGGCTTGCAGCCCTCTCTAAGCCGTTTACAGAGTCAGCATATTGCCCCCACAGTCTGGGTCCTCATTTCACCCACCTTGGAAGGATGGAAGGCTGAGTCAACCTTGAGCCGGTGAGATTTGAACCGCCGAACTGCAGCTAACATTCAGTTAGATTAGTCAGTTGGACTAGATGACCTATAAGGTCCTTCCAACTCTGTTAATCTGTTAAATAACTACTGTTGGGGTTGTCTTTGGAGCTTAAAATAATGAAGTTCAGAGAAAGCAGGTAACAGATATAAGGAGAAAGAATTCAGGGTTAGTTTAAGCCTGTCTTCCTGGCTTGTTTGACACCCTCACCATGGATGTTCATTTGCCCATGGCATTTATCAATGAATTATCCATGCTATGAAGAAAAAAAAAGGGCGGGGGTTGATTTAAAAGTTTGACAGGATTACTTTATAGTTTCAATGTAAGAGTTTTTGAAGAGTTTTTGAAGAGTTTTTGAACCACAATGCTTGGAGGATGACCTTTGCCAACAATAGAGAGGCCTGTGCTGAAAATAACACTAAATATAGTCCAGGATAATAAGGATGAGCGCCCCCCCCCCGAAAAGGCAGAGGGTAATATTTTTATATCACAACAAAACAGTAAATAACTTAATATTCATACCAGAATATTGGGGAACATCTTTTACTGTTTGTAAATGAATTTGTCTTATGAACCATCACTCTGCCATCACTCTGCTAAACAAATAATTAACCTCACCACTGTCAAACTATTCACTAAGACTGCACTACTATTACTATTAGTCTTCTCATCGTTCCTATCCCCCATCTCCTCCCACTTACGACCGCAGGACTGTAACTTTCTTGCTTGTATTCTTATGATTTATATTGATATTGATTGTTTCCTGATTGCTTATTTGTACCCTGTGACTATCATTAAGTGTTTTATCTTATGATTCTAGATGAATATATTCTATTTTATTTTTCTCTATGTACACTGAGAACATATGCACCAAAGACAAGTTCCTTGTGTGTCCAATCACACTTGACCAATGAAGACTTCTATTCTATTCTAACCTGGAAGGTTGGAATGAAAATGTCACTGAAAATTATGATTAGGTTAAAATGGAGCTACATTTCTGAAGCTTCTCAGGGCACCATTGTCATCAGAATATGTGAGCCTGAGGCTGACTGCAGCTCATCCTCATAAAGCTTGTCTCTGTTTATTTCTACATGTCATGAGGTCATTGCCTTGAGTTCTTTATGAAAGACATCATTCTTTCTTATTCCTTTATCTTTTATTTTAACATTCTGGGAGAGGCTATAGATATTTGCAGCTTATTTAAGTGCCCACTTAGTCTTTGCCATAAATTTTCTTGCAATCTGCAGCATACACCCCTGCATTTGGTTGTTACAGTTCAGTTGCTTTCGTTGAAAAAACACTGATAAAATGACAGATGATAGAGTAATCCATAGTTCTTTTACTGGAGTCATTGGCTCATGTTGGCCAAGAAGCCTGGGAAAAAAGCTTATATATCAGCAAAAGTCTGGGTTTCATGGTGTGGTTGTTGGTTTAGAATTTTAAGCAGCTGCCAAAAAGATAACAACTTGACATTGCTCCAGGGTATTCTTTAAAAAGAAAAGTGATTCCACACATTAGTTAAAAATAAGGTTTTGCCTCACATCAGGATCCCAACTTCGTTCAAGTACTAAAGCATTTTTCTAACAATATGATTATTTACGGACAAGAAAAACCATTTTGTGTATGGACAACGCTGCTTTTAAAAACAAAGTTCCTACCTCTTAGAACACAGTGGACCCGTTTACTGGTTTAATAATGGCACTGGCCATTATTAAAGATTTTGCAGGCCTGTTTGCCATCGCAAATCAATAGTTGACTTTTTGCCTTATTGGTTTGTTTAATTTATATTCCACACTTCAATAGGTTCCCAGAACAGTTTCCAAGAAGTTAAAACTACAGCAAATAGAAATTTAGAAAATGTAAATAAGAACATTAAAATACCATAGCATGAAAGCAATGAAAGAACTGTACGATAAAGATTCCCTTGAGTCAGGCACAATTCTTAATTATAAGGACACACCCATGTAATTTTCTTGGCGGTAATGTGCAAGTGATTTTCCATGGCTGCCTTTTGGGACAATTTTTCTGTCTCTCTATCTATCCTATACAGCCCTGATGTTTTCTGGCGGTGTCCTATCCAAGTTGAGATACTATGATTATGCAAGGAAATGTAACCAACACTAAGGAACAAAAAGGCCCAAAGGGCTAAACTAGTATCTGCATTTCCTGCATTGGATGAGGAGAGCACATCTTTCTCCTTCTGTCTGGCTACTTTTCATAGAGGCTTGATTGAGAGCATTTTAACAAACTGCATCACTGTTTGGTTTGGTGGCAGCAATGCCTCAGATAGAAAGTCCATACAGAGAGTGGTAAGGACAGCTGAGAAGATTATAGGAAGCTTGCTTCCTGTTATTCAGGATACTGCTTTTAAGCGCTATGTGCTTAGAGCTCAAAGCATTGTTAAAGACCCCACACACCCACTCCTCTGGGAGGAGGTTTCAAAGTATATCTAGCAGGACTACCAGATTCTGTAACAGCTTTGTTCCCTATGCCATCCATATGGTAAACTTACAAGATTCATTTTTCTCGCCATGTGCATGTATACATCTGAACTAGACTGTGCTAATTCTTCGTGTCATATAATACCTGTATATGTGGGTATATGTTTATTTAGTTAGTTATGTAGTGTATATTGGAGGTGATCCTTTGAGAGCTGTGTGCAACAAAATTTCATTTTAATGTATGCTGATTAGTGTATGTTCAAAGTGACAATGAAGTTATTTTAAATCTTAAGTCTGAAGACATCCTGGTAGGGGATCTAAATTGAAATCTACATTGAAAGGACATTCCTAAGCCAGATATTACTTGTCCACTGCAGTTCGCATTTTGGAGGCCTATAAGATGTATAGGAAATCTGAAGATTTCCCCTAAATGATAGCATGATGGAGAAGGATTATATTGAAATAACAGCTTATGCTATCTAGATAATAACAAGAAACAACTCCTTTTTCTTTTTTAAATAGAAGTCTCTTCAGCTCTTAGCATCCAATAAGAAGGGAGACATATTTCTGTTGGATATCATCATACCAGAAAAATATAATAAATGGGTTATGTATTTCATATTATATGTGTTAACAGTGGCCATAATTTTATTTGCACAACATTGGAAAGGTGTGGAGACCCCCACAGATGAGAAGATAGGGAAAAAAATACTAGAATATGCAGAAATGGATAGCTCAACCCATGAAATTAAAGAGAAGGAAGATACAGAATATTTTGAAACATGGGATTCGTTTTATCTATGGTTAAATAACAGGAACAGAAATTAGAATATTTAAAATTATAAGTGAAGGATTAATTTTACCATGGGGGTTAATTATGATATGTTAATTATCAACAAGATTTAGATTAACAATTAAGTATTAATATTATGTGGAGAAAATACTGTTATTATCTGATCACTACTAATGAACATGATGATGATGATGATGATGATGATGATGATGACTATTGCTCAAATTAACTGTAACCAGGCAACACACTGTTTATATAGACATTAAAATTGTTGCTCTTTCTTTACACAGTAAAAGTAAAAATAAAAATAAAAATTGAGAAAAAAGAAGGGCGACATTGCACAGGTTCAACTTAATTTGCCTGTGTTGGATTGTTGGGTACTGCAAGCAAAGCTAAACCACAAACTTGCCTTTTCCCCTTAAGGCTTCCTTTCCAAATTCTACAAAACTAGAAATCCACACTTGCCTGTAAGCAATACATGTTTGGAAGCAGTTTATTGGTAAGCTCTTGTTTTAACAAGGCCTTAAAGTACCACAGAGGTTTTTCTAAGACAAAGGTAATTTAGAGATTTCGGGTTGTGCCAATAAATATATGGGATGCTATGTCTAAACTTGATGCAACAGTGACATGCCAGAATCATTCAGAATCAGATGCATTGCATCACTTAAATTACATGCAGATAGCAGATTTGAAATCAAGGTACTGGCTGTTTTGCCAATAACATATTTTACCATGCTGCTCTGTAGCTGCTGCAAATCAGTCAAATTTGATACTTGATGATATGAATGGTTGATAATGTTATGACACTTTAAATATCAACCATTCATTGTATAAACTTCTATACATCTCTTATATATTCCTTTGTGAATTTCAGCTTATAACCTGGAGTTTGCCATAGATAAATATAAATGAGAAAATACAGGAATGGCTTTTCCCATTCAATATGAAATGATACCTTTGCTGTTGTCACTAAAGTGACTCTCTGCCATTGGCATTGTCCAATATTATTGTTACCTGGTGTAGGTGCCTGCTTGGTTTGACAACTACAGGAATACCTTGGGTATCCCTGCCTGGATTTGATGTGCATTCCCAACATTCTTCACTCACTCTTACCATTCTTTGCTGTGCATCCCCAACATCCCCCCGCCCCCAGCACAATAAGGCACCATTACAAGACTTGGGTGGTGGTGGTTGGGGACTATTTATAAGTGGTCCGTAATAGCTATAGATAGGCTGATGCTTAAATCGAATTTTGTACTTTCTATATGAGACTATATGCATGCTAATTTTCCTGTTTATTGCTAAAATTCAGATTTCTCAAGTCAATTGGTTTCTTCAAATATGTTTACAAGTTGTATCTATGTATCAGCATATTTCTTGGGAAGTTTCCTTTTCTTTTTGTTTCTTCAACATTTTTTTAAAATCTCCAAATGGAAGGTATTTTCACATTTAGCTTCAATTTATTGGGCTTTGTATATACAAAATGCGACTCAATGGCTCAGTGGCTAAGACGCTGGCCTTGTTGATCAGAAAGGTTGGCAGTTCGGCGGTTGAAATTCCTAGCACTGCGTAACGGAGTGAGCTCCCGTTACTTGTCCCAGCTTCTGCTAACCTAGCAGTTTGAAAGCAAGTAAAAAATGCAACTGGAAAAATAGGATCCACCTTTGGTGGAAAGGTAACAAAGCTCCGTGCACCTTCAGCATTTAGTCATGCCGGCCACATGACCATGGAGACGTCTTCGGACAGCGCTGGCTCTTCGGCTTTGAAACGGAGATGAGCACTGCCCCCTAGAGTCAGGAATGACTAGCACCTATGTGTGATTATTCAACTCCATTAGTCATAAATGCAACTTCATAAACCCTTGTTTTTTTAATAAAGTCATTTAAAAATAGGAATTTATTTCCTTATTAAATAATAGGAAGTATTTATAAATTCCATGGTTATTTCTATAGTAGTTTGGATGAGTTATGGGGTACAGTTTTAAGGCTGCATATGTCTTTAACTTATTACACTACCTTTAAGAGTCTTAAAGATAAAACAGGATTTTGACTGATTTTATAAAGTTGGGAGTTTTGAAATTAAAATCTTTGAAGCGTTTCCAAATTTCCTTGCTGTAAAATATGCTATCTTTAATCTACTAATTAAATTACCTTTTCTCTTTAAATATATAAGGAAGCTTTATCCAAAATTTAATGAAGCATGTTTTCATGGGAAATGCCAGATCAAGTTACACAATAACATACTAACATATTCATATGCATATTCATAAGAAATATCATTTATTTCTGTTATATTTCCAATTCTATATTATATGCAAGAATCAACAGGTTTATTTATCTAGTTTTTCTCTTGTAAGTATGTTGAGGAGTACTTGAAATAGTTTGGCATTGTTTGAAAACAGTATTAAAAATATAACTCTATCTCTGCAATCTCTGATGAACAAATGGAAGCACCATTTGTGGCTGGTTGTCTGCGCAGCTGAAAGATTGATTATCTAATTTCCTGAGGGGAAAACGGGTTTTGTATGATGATAGAAGTCACCTGACATAATCAACTTTAGCCTAGTGTAAAGCTATATATTAGAGTCTTCCTCTGGAAAACAAAGCTAATTTCCTATTTAATTGTTTCATTTTGATTCTAGTGATTCTTATTTATATAGAATATTCAAAGAAAAATGGTTTCATTCCAGATAAGTAAAATTGTAAAATGTGCCAGGCACATTTCTTTTAAAATTTGGCTCAAAATGTAATAGTAATTATGTGATCGGAAGTTAGATCTGAACCAGCCTCTCATAAGTCATCATCTTATTTCTTAATATGTACCAATAGCAATGAAGGCAAAACAGGACTGCCACATAAGCTTTAACTCCCAGAATTCCCCCAGCCAACACTTACAACTGGTGATTTTGCAATTCTTTAAAGTTATGACAGCCACTGCACATGCTTTGTGGCCTGTAAAGCACCCTGATGTGACTATATCTATATAGAGCCGAGGTGGCGCAGTGATTTGGGTGCAGTACTACAGGCCACTTTAGCTGACTGTGATCTGCAGTTCAGCGGTTCAAATCTCACCGGCTCAAGGTCAACTCAGCCTTCCATCCTTCCGAGGTGGGTGAAATGAGGACCCGGATTGTGGGGGCAAGTTGCTGACTCAATTTGCTAAAAAATTTGTAAACCGCTTAGAGAGGGCTGAAAGCCCTATGAAGCGGTATATAAGTCTAATAAATAAATAAATAAATAAATATGTCTGGCAGGTTTGCTTTATGACCAGGTGTGGCATTCCACAGTCATATGATCATAATTTGTTATTTTTTGGGGTGTTGTGGTCAGCCAGTAGAGTTGGCAGGAGATTTGGACCGTGAGGAAGTTGGGGAGGAACATGGGCCAGCACTGGAGTCTGGGGAAGGCTCTGATGAAAGCTCGGTGTCAGAGACAGCGGGAGGGGGGGAGGCAGAGCCGTATGCCAGTTATTAGCTGCCTTCAGAGTCAGACATCAGTGAGGCAGAAGAACAACTGGAGCCTGTTCCCAGTGTGTGCATGTGCAGAGTTGCCAGATGAAGAAAAACAGTTAAAGAACAGGGGTTGACTTGGGAGTAAGGCCACAGGTAGCCGATGAATATTTCCGCCCAGAGGAAATAAAAGAGCAAAAGGGGAGTGGAGTTTGCAGGAGACAATTAGTTCGCTTAATTGGTTTGTGACTCTCTGAGACTCCTTGCCAGGTTTTGCAGATGTGAGCCTGGCAGCTCTCCAAGCCAGATAAGGTCTGTGACTGTAAATCTTTCCTTGAAAGTCTTTGCTGAATGTGAATGAGCAGAATTCACAGTAAATTATTAAAAGGTCTTGTTTTTTTTTTTCGGGACAAGGAGTTTGCTTCATGCTCTTGGGAAACCTAGGTCAGAACAGCTGGTTTCTAACAACAATCAGAATTCACTTAACTGCCACAGCATTCACTTAATGACAGTCACAAAAAAGGCTGGAAAATTACTTCAGGTCACATAGTGCCTTGACTTAACAATCAAAACACAACTGGAGTTCTGGTCCCAATTACAATGGTAGGCCGAGGACTATCTATAGATTCTTTTGTATGGATCTATGCAGGAGTGACTGGTGAAGTGTGGTCTTTATAGAGATGGCTGATACCTAGTTAGGAAGGAGAACTTTAGTTGCCAGTTTTTAAAATATTCATGAAATCTTGGTATTTTGGTGGTGCCAGTGAATAGGCATAGTTGCAGTTTCCCTGTCATTATGCAGTACCATCCAGACATGATGTCAGCTTCCCACAAACCACAATAGAACCCAGCCAACTACAAAAACATCATAGTCAGAAAACAAATCTCTTAATAAATTGAGCCCTAACAGAGACAGTGAGTGAAATCATATATAGCCATCACATGGTCCAGTTTTACTTATTTTGCAGGTTAAAAATGCTGACTAAACAGAAGGATACTTTCTAAATCCATTGTAGAATAATAATGCAACCATGGAACAGGTTGCTCAAGAAAATGAGCTAAGTCATAAAATGTAGGTCAGGTTATATACGTGTAAACTTGTGGTTGAAAACCAAATAAAGTGTAGGAAACTATAGATATATTATCTTCTGTTGCACATGTATCCACCCAAACAAACATATCCATAGGCTGCTCATCCATTTCCTGCTGATTGGAAATCAGCAAATAACTTCTGAAGAGCATGGCTCACGTTATAAATAACCTCTGGAGAGCTCTTTATTGAAACTGTTTGTAAAAGGGATATATCTTTGCTTTACTTTGGAAAGTTTAAAGCACTGTTCAGTTGTGTGTATCAGAATTTCAAACCACAGACTGCTTTGATGATTGCCATCATCAAAGCAAAGAATAGCGTGTGAAATTTGTTGTAATTAGTTCAAAATACTCCTTCTCTCAATGTAAATAAGAAGGCTGACTCTGTCCTAACTTGTGAGTGGACTTCACCTTCTACCGTGTAGACAGGGTGTAATTTTCTTTTGACACCCCCCCCCAATAAGTGCTTGGCCTTATTTTTGGGGAGGTCTTATTATTTTTGAGGTGCAGGAGGCCCTTAACCTTGGCCTGAATCCCATGGATCAGCTGATCAAGAGAGGTCAAGAAGTTCTGTCTCTGTTTCTGGCACACACTTGCCAGCCCTAACATCGCTGGGCCTGCTGCTCTTTTTGCGGCCTCCACTAAGAGAAGGGGCATGGTAGCTAGGGTTTGCAGGAGCGACCTCCATGGGGCCATTCCTTGTGGATGTAGAGGTATGTGGGGCATATTCCCACCTTCCCCGCCCAGAAAATGGCAGGGACCGGCTGCGCATGAGGTTAAATATTTTAGTGTAAGGCTTATTTTTGGGAAAGGGCTTATTTTTTAGCGCATGCACTCAAAAGCCCGATAGGGCTTATTATCTGGGAAGGTCTTTTTAAAATTTATTTATTTATTTATTTATTTATTTATTTATTTATTTATTTCCAAAACAAACATATATTGTAAAAAGTATATCAGCTGGTTACAAAAAGCTTTTGTGCATCTCTTCCACCGTCATCAGATATAATTCATATTAATTAAAAAAAATATGGAACACTTCATGAATTTGCGTGTCATCCATGCGCAGGGGCCATGCTAATCTTCTCTGTATCGTTCCAATTTTAGTATATGTGCTGCCGAAGCGAGGAGGTCTTATTTTGGGGGAAACAGGATAGAAAGCCATGTGGTTGTATCCTTATAGTAATCAGAGGTCAAGCTTAATGAGGTCATCTTTAATTTAAATATAATATGGTTTAAAGAGTCTTGATCAGGATACGTGTCGGGAAGAAAGTTTTGTTTATATGAGCTGTCAACCAGTGGGATGGGCCACTACATGAAGTGGTGAGTTCTCCTTCACTGAAGAACTTCAAATCTAGATCATCATCTGTCAAAGATACTCTAGCAAATCCCACATTGATGTTCAACTAGATCTTCAGACTATGCATCTATGATTCTGCCTGTACACAGAATATGATTATTAGAAAATTAGAGCTTAAGGTACCTTAATGTATTTAGATAAGTTAACAAAACCATGCCGCTTGTTACTATCATGAACCATGTCCTTTTCTAAAACAGCATTTCAAATAGCTGTCTTGGTTTTTATATTATGTGGCTATATGATAAGGAATTTAAGGAATAAAAGAGTTATTAAGTATACTGTTCTTAGTCATCTCCTGCAACAACTGCTAACCTAGGTCATTTTTTAAAGAAATAAATTGAAATGAATTTTCTATTTCTAATTTTTCAATTGAAACATTTATCACTGTAGTCTTGGGATCCTGCAACCTAAGATATAAATGCAAGCTATTAATAAGTACCTTGTATTTATGCACAGCTCATTCACGTTTGCATAAAACAGCCAATTCTTATATCTGTTGCTTAATTTAAAGTGGGTTTTTTTAAAAAAAGAAAGAACATATTTACATTGTTGAATACCGAGATCAAGAATTTATTATGATGAAGAGTTCCTCATTACTCCCATGTCCAGTGCTTGAAGAATTCCCTATAAGAACTTTCAAGTGTACTCTTACCTGCAGTGAATCATGCAATAAACGTCAAGAACTCAATAATTACGAAAATAACATCTCATCTGCCTGCACAGGAGAAAGAAAAGAAAACTGGGAAATGATGTTTCATTGAATATACATTTGTATTAACACAAGTGATCATAGAGCAGTGATGTCAAACCTTTTCGGTACCGAGTGCCAAACCAGAACGCATGCACACTGAAGTGCCAGAAACCCAAAGTTCAACTTAATTTAAAGTGGGGATTTTTTTAAAAAAAGGAAAGAACATATTTTACATTGTCTGGTCTTTGGGTTTTTAGTGCGCACATGCATGCTGGCCAGCTGGTCTTCACATGTGCCAGAGAGCTGGAAACTCAAAGACCAGGGGGCTGGCATGCACATGTGCACTGGCCAGCTGGTCTTTGGGCTTCCAGCTCTCTGGCACATGTGAAGACCAGCTGGCATGCGCACCGGGAACCAGAAGAGCAAATGGCGACAGTGCACGTCCCCACAGAGAGGGCTCTGCGTCATATGTTCCTCATCACACTCATAGAGGATTCCGAAAGTGGAATCCTTATAAACATTAAATAGTTATAGCTGGAAGTGGGGGAAGCATAGGAAAAAAGCACCTTTGAAAGCACAGTAGATTCACGTGTCAAAGAACTAGCCTTGAATTGGCAAGGTTCAGAAGGTATTTCGCCCGAGTTCCCATTTTATTGCCAGGTATGTTTTTCATCTTGCAGGTTTTCCTGTGTGGACATCCCCTAGGTGTAGCAATGTAATATAGTAATAGCAATAGCAGTTAGACTTATATACCGCTTTATAGGGCTTTCAGCCCCCTCTAAGCAGTTTACAGAGTCAGCATATTGCCCCCACAGTCTGGGTCCTCATTTTACCCACCTCGGAAGGATGGAAGGCTGAATCAACCCTGAGCCGGTGAGATTTGAACTGCTGAACTGCAGATAGCAGTCAACTGAAGTGGCCTGCAGTACTGCACTCTACCCACTGTGCCACCTCGGCTCTTGGGTTACTTACAGTCTGAAGCTTAGATGCAACAAATTGGGACGATATTTATTCATGTGTCCCAGGTGCTTTTCTTGCTCTTGGATGGTTTTTTGGGGGGTGTCGAGTTAAGCCAGAAGTGGTCAAGCCAGAAGGTGCTGCCATCTTGGTTCATCTCCTCCATATCTCCATAGCCAAATATTAATTTTTATCTCTTTTATAGATTATTTTTTTAGATTTTTGGTACATTACTTATAAAAAAGTGCTTTGTGTATTTCATATTGTTTAGCTTTTAAAATTATTGTTTGTATTCATTGTTGACCTTTCTTATGCTGGTCTGTGATTTAATGAAGATTTGATTAATCACGTGAACTAGACCTACATCATGTTAGTCTATGCACGTGTAATTTTATGCAAACTTACTTGAACCCTCATGAATGCAAAGGAACATACACAGAGGAAAACATGCACAGAAGTGACTTGAAAGTTTCTGAAACTTACCGGATATTTTCCCCCTTAAAACACTTGGAATATACTTGTAATTTCTAAGAAGAAGTGGCTGGGATTGGTTTTCCCATGGAACAATGTGAGACACAGTTCCCTAATAACAACTGTAGCTTTGAAGGTTGATTGATGACTATGTTAATTTATATGAATTACATGTACGCACATGCAAAACTAGATAGTTTAAAATTCAGTGCCTCCGTATTTTTCTCCCTTGAGTTTATCGCTCTATTAATACTGAAAAACCTAGAAAAACCTAAATATATAATTGCATCAGGAAAAGAAAATAGGGAGATAGTTTTTCTAGGTTTTTAAAGATCTTGGCTCATAGGGCGGAAAATGTCATTATGGGTGTAAATTCTTTTCCATCCCAAAACAAGCACGTACAACATCCAGTGTTGTTAATGAGTTGGGAGGAGGGGGAAGGGAGAGAATGAGACATCAAAGGAAGAAAGCCTTTATGTTCAATATTTGTTTTTCCTGTTGGCCATTAGTAGAAAGTGTTTTCCTATGTCAAAATACTGTTCTTTTTGTGGTGGCTTGCTCATAAACGTATTTATCTTTTTTGTTTTTTTGTTTTGAGTGAAGGAGCCGTAAAATAACTTGTCCCCAGTTAGACACCCCTTAAATGTATGGGCACTGAAATTCCTCAGATTCTGAGCTACAAATAGCCAAAGGTTACATTAGTTGGGAATCTCCTCACATTAGTTTGGGAAAAGATTGCTGGCTTTAGTGGTGTTATTCCGATTTGTGTAGCTTACAAACTCATACTTCAGGTCAGAAAAGCCCTGTACTATTTATTCACTGAACTCTTCCCTTTAGTTTGCAAATGTCAGAATTTCTAAACTCTATAACTTTATTTGTTGAATTTTTACAGATCCCGATATGGGTGCTTAATAAGAATCTGTGCCTACAGCAAAACAGTTAATGAGATTTTTGACCACAGAATCAGCCTAACACCTGTGAGTTCGAAGGCTTTCTCTTTATGTTAGAATATTGGGCTTAGACCAATAGATTAAAAAGTGAGGGTTTTTGTTTAACTCTGGCAGCGTGCCTAATGAGACTGAACATAATTGAACTGAAAGTGCACCCTTGGTGTTTAAGCATCTCCTATAGACTACTGCTACTTGTCCTATTTTTTATTAAATGCTGCAAGGAGGGAAAAAAAGTAGACCCCATGTGAGCATGATCCTTTAAAATCATAGCCACTGGTGATCTTTTTATATATTTATTTTTTTTGCCCACTACATAACTCTGAAAAGAAAATATTCGTTTAGCTTTTAAAAGTCAGTAGGAAACAGGTTTTCCTTAACCTTTAGCCACTTGAAACAGTAAATGAATACATACTACTGATTAACGTACGTACAATCTGGCATGGCTGTCAAAATATGTAAATGTTTTCTCCCCCTCTTAGTTATGTTTGCACTTCTCTTTTTTTTACATATTCTTTTTTTTATTTTTCAAAATATAAACATTTCGTCTTTCCTTAAACAGTGTGTCGTCTGGGTACAAATATCTCTGTGCAACAGCTTTCAACATTTACATCATCATTCACATTAATACTAATTCTCTCATCTTGGAATTACAATATATTAAGCAATTAAACATTATTAGCCTATTCATTTTCCTCTTAACATATCTTCTAGTAAAAATACAATACTAACATTAATTATGATTATCTTCCTCATCATAATACTAACAATTATCAACATATTTTCTACTCTTCTTTAGTCTTCTTCCCTCGTTTCCAATTGCCCTTCTTTTTCTCTAACCATTGCTAAAATACTTCCCATAACCTATAATATTCAGTTTGTTCTTTCTCTTTAATTTTTAATATTAATCTATTCATTTCTGCACATTCTAATATTTTCCTGATCACCTTCTCATCAATAGGAATCTCTTCACTCTTCCTATGTCGTGCAAATATAATTCTAGCTGCAGTGAATACATGGACAATTAAATAGGTATTCTCTTTATTATAGGTTTCAGGTAAAATCCCCAGCAAAAATATTTCTGGCTTTAACTCAAAACGTTGTTTTATCATCTTCTCCAACCATGTCATTATTTTTGTCCAATATTTTTTGCTTCTATACCTGTTTGCACTTCTAATTGTTATTTTCTATGCCTAAAGGGTATGTGCATAATAAGTAATAATAACCATGTTTACGTACCATAACAAACCAGGGTATATTCTTAAAAATAGATGTAAGGTTCAGACCCATACGTTATTTCAACCACTTGGCACCAAATGAGAGGAGATAAGTAAGGTGCCCTAACTTTTGGACAGAAACGTTTAGAGTTTTGAAAAGATGTTATGAGAGTCAGGCCACTGGAGGAAAAGGCTTACCAAATAACAAAATGGTAGTGATGGTGATAGTGAAACCTAGGCAACTGTAAAACCGTAATTTATCAAAGTGCTACAGTGGGTCTCACTGAGCAGAAATTTCTGCTTGGTTCCAATTATCTACCTAGCTATCAGTAAAAGATGCAGATGATAGACAGTAATGAGAAATGCAGTTTTTATTGTTTGCTAGATTTACAACTTGCATTTCCTCGAAAAGCTCAAACCATTTACCCTGTTTTCCTGAAAATAAGACCTCCCGAAAATAAGGCCAAGTGCTTATTTTGGGCGTCAATTTGGGGAAACACAGGACATAGGGATTTTCCTACATTTTTATTCTTTCAACCTGATTCTCCCAAGTTCTGGTTGAACAACTGAAACACTACACTAGACTATAGTCATGAAACCTGACAATAAAAATATAATTTATTGGCTTTAGTCCCAAGATTTTAAAGATGTATGGTGGTCACAACAGAAAAATAGTTATTATATAAGCCATCCGTGTTTCATCAATTGCATTTTGCATTTACATTTTGTTTTCATTGATTTAATGGCCAGATCCCTCCTAGGTTTTTCAAAATTTGTTCAGCATATAAGTGGCTTATCGCATTCTCATGGTTGATAAGAAAGGGCTCAGATCAAATTTACTAAGTAACAACTGTGTATTTTGAAGGAGCAAGTAACATACTGATCATATGTGCTCAATTCTGCATTAAGTTGATAAGAGGAAAAGTTTCACTTGGCAAACAACTAGATACCTATCTGAATTCAGAAGAGTTTCTCATTTGCCATTAGTATATACGTGGTGTCATTGATTCATGGTAGAAATGTTCTCTTTTGTATGAATTGACGATTTCCAAATACACTTTCCCTAGCTTATACCAAGCAGTATTCCCCAATCCGAATTCAACAGTCTGAAAGACTATTAGATTGCAACTCTTGGCTGCCACATTATGAATTTTGCAGTCTAAATCTAACCAGTTCCATCTTTAGCGTAACTGGTCTTCATCACCCAGAATCTCTAGTTGGCTGTGCTGCTTGGAACTCTAATATAAAAGTCTTGCTATTCCTACCTCCCTTTTCTTTTCTTAAATCAACCACATGTAGTTTTAAAACACAGAATTTCAGTCTATTAGAAGAAGGTGCTTTGTGAAAAAGAAGCAGACACTTTGTTAAATAGCAGCCACTAACAATAGAGGCTACTCATGCTGACAAATTTAGTTGCACAATATGCTGAATATTTACTGATGAAGGCAAAGTGGCTGAATACTATGACAAGCAGGTAATGTGAGCTTTCATACGATAAACCCGAGAAGCTGACTGCATATAGTAATATAATTTGAAAACCTGTTAACTGGCAATAAGTGTGTAAATATACAACTGAAACACTTTTCTGACTGCCTGAGTTGTATAACCACGCAATTAAAGTAAGCTCTGCTGTAAGGATGGCATCTTTTCATCACATTTTGTATACAATATCATGTCCAAATTACACCCATTTATTCATAGTTGCTCTCTTTGTCTCCCAAAGAAGGAGATAGCCATTTCAAATTGTTTTTAAAAAGTTATTTAAAGGAATATGTTCACTGATATACAGTATGTGCTGTATAATTATTTAGAAAGAAAGACCACACAAACCTAGTTGTCTGCAACCATGTATAAATGTGAGTGTGAGGGCAGAGGACAGTGTAATAATTTTGAACTTAGTACACAAGAGAAGAAAACTGTCCTATGGCAACAGTTCATAGGGCAGGCGGCTGGGGTCATTTTATTTCATTTTGCAGCATCTTAGTTTCAGTAAGGATTGATTTTATATAGAATAATATTTTGTGGGTATTTATTTATTGTTTGGTGTATGGCTGCCATGTATTTTGAAAGCCAGGAAAGTCTACATCGTAGTCGGGCTGCCAGCAGTTGCTAGTTCGTTCAGTATAGGCTGTTGCATTATCCAGAGTGCACCACTAGGAGGCGAACAAGCTTCATGCCCCATTTCATGAGTTTAATTCAATAACTCTTGAAGAGGAAAGGATGGAGGAATAGAGGGGAAAGATGGGAGCTTAACATTCTAAAACAGGAAAGAATCATGAAATGTAGGTTTCTGCAGCAAACCAAGTTGGAAATATAAAGATGATTTTGAAATATAAACAGTTATTTGATGTGTCTGTGGGTGTGCACATTGCATCTGTTGGCAACCTCCTTATAGCAAATTCAATTTTTACCAAATCACGCAATCACTGTTGTGCAATTTGAAGAAAATATTTAATTTCTTTAAGAATTGCTGACAAACATACCGTGCATGTTAATACATTTTTAGTCAAGTACTGACTCATACTTCAAACTCCTTTCCTAGCGGAAACAACAAGCTAGAGTATGAACTATAGGCTGGCTAACCCATAATCTTTTGAAAGTGAGAATCATAAAGTGATGATTGTGCAAATTGCTCCATAATATAATGAAAATGGGGAAGAGAAACGTTTAAGCACTTCATTTAAGATTCCAAACCATTGTAGCCTGGCAGTCTGTGAAAAAATAATAAAAATTATTGTTTATTCTTTAATACCCATAAGTGTCAGCTCTGCCATCTTCACTATGCTTCGCTAAGCTTGCTGGCATTCTTCCATAAACATGGGGGAGGGAGCAGAGACATTTGGGGAAGATGTGCAGGAGAAAGAAAGAGGAGGGAAAGTGGGGAGGGAATGGCATTAACGGAAACCAGACGTGTGAAAACCAGACTAACCCAGTTGCCCAAGGATGACTGGCCTGGAAAAGAATGTGAAGTCGTTTCAAGATGCACCTGACATCAAAGCAGTTCTCAAAACATCGCCCTAGGATACTATTGGACACTGACGTTCTGGTCGAAGGGAGTGGAGACCAGAGAGGGAAAAAGGTGTAAACTTGCATGGAAATGCTCAGTTCTAGCCTCGCTTTTGCTGCAACCACTGATCCTTAATAAAAGAACCTATCACTTCAACCAAATGGAGTTGAGGGTCTTTCTTTCCTAGGGACTTAGCTGGAGCAAGCCTGACATTATGGGAGAGATATCATCATATATTCCATGACTGGGATGCTCTTGTGCTTTGTTTCTACCCATTTGTTTGCCATGTACTCTGAGAGGAACTAAAGTGAAATAACTAAATATATGGACATTTGCATGAACAAAAGGAATCTTTCAGAGCTCCGGGGTGTTAAAGCAAGTTGAAAACTTTGAATTACACTCAAAAAATATAATTGGTGAGATTGTGACTCACTATAATCTGACTTAAACCATGTGACTCATTGAGTTGAGTGGCTCACATGGTTAAGGATGCTGAGTTGGAAGTTAGCAAGCTCATGTTCGAGATCTGAGTGCTGCCATGAGCTCCTGTCCTTCATTCTAGCTCCTGCTGAGGACATGAAAGAAGCCCCCAATAGGGTGTCCCACCCTATTGAATAAGTTGAGGAATAGAATAGAACAGAACAGAATTGTTTATTGGCCAAGTGTGATTGGACACACAAGGAATTTGTCTTTGGTGCATAGGGTCTCAGTGTACATAAAATAAAACGTGCAGTTACATATAGATTGCATACATTTGGAAAACTTGTGTGCAGAAAGTAAGCATTTGAGAAAGATGTATAGGAAACAAGCGTATAGTTAGAAAAGCTTCGTACAATCGAGTGTTCTTAACCTGTAGATGTTCCAGACATGGGTATGGGAATTGAAATCTGTTGTGTTTGCAGGAATCCAAACTGAGGAAGGCTATATTAGGACAAGTTACATCCATATCTGCACTAATTATCTCAACATGCATACATGTGCATATCTTAATCAAAAATCTATGCACAGGTACGGATGCTGAAGATAACTGACGATGATTACTGCTTTTTTAAATAATGTTTCCCACAACAATTGATAGAATGTACTAAGACTTGAAAGTTTACCATTCTGATATAAATCAGATTTTTCTCCTTATCTGCTGTTTGTGAGTCTAGGCCTTGTGTTACCTGGCAAATGTCAAGCCCTTTATATGAAGCACTGCCAAGTTATGTGATCATAGTAAATATAGCTGGGAGGGAACAAAAAACATTTTCATTGCCATAATAATACCAGGAAATAGCCTTTGAAAGACTTTGCAAAAGTTTAATGTCTGTTAAGTATAAAGGCACTGGCTATGGGAAGCTTCTCTAAATGCAATGATTTGGTTTCGATTAAACAAGTTAAATACCAAGAAACTGAGTATAATTTTTTTTATTACAGTTAGACCTCGACTTACAATAGTTCATTTAGTGACTATACATAGTTACAACGGCACTGAAAAAAGTGACTTATGGCCATTTTTCACACTTATGACCATTGCAGCATCCCCGTGGTCACGTGATTAACATTCGGATATTTGACAATTGATTCATATTTATGACGGTCGCAGAGTCCCTGAGTCACATGATCCCCTTTTACGACCTTCTGACAAGCAAAGTCAATGGGGAAGCAGATTCATTTAACAACTGTGTACCTGATTTAACAAGTCATTTTTTTTAAAGTCATTTATTAAGATTTATAGGCCGCCCTTTTCCCTGAGAGGACTCAGGGCGGCTTACAATCACAAGGGAGGGGGGTGCAGTATCAAAAAACAAAACAAAATGAAAAAGCAAAACAAAACAACAACTGCACTGATTCACTTAACAAAGCAGGAAAAGCCGTACAATGGGACAAAACTCACTTAACAATTTTCTCAGCAACATAAACTTTTTGTGGTCATATGTCGAGGACTACCTGTATTTGGTAAATATTTGCCATAGAAGAAAAATGCGCGCACATATGCATGCTATTGAAAATATACGAGCATGGGATCATGGTAAGCAGATAGTCCTTGTTTAGCAGGCACAAATGGGACTGAAAATTTGGTCATTAAGCGAATGGTCACTAAGTGAAAATGACTCTGCTGATGATCTTACTTCAGCTATCATCTGCTTTACAGTTCCGCAAAGGTTGTAAATGTGAGGATTGGTTGCAAAGTTACTTTTTTGTCACCTTAATAACTGACCATTTAGTGACAAAAAGCAATGTTGTTACTAAACAAGGACCACCTGTACTGTTGGTTATTAAACGAGGATTATTCCAAAGAATGGCTGCCATTGCAGACAAACCCCGCCTCATTGTCTTTCTCTTGTTTTGATTCGCTTCCCCCAGGAGGCTTACTGATCTCAAAAGGATGGCTATTTCAGCTTTGGAGCAACTCAGAAAATATAAGATTGCTAAAATCACTATAATAAAATTAGTCAGATTTTTACTGCTTAAAAGCAATCACTTGCTGGCCAAGGATCACAATTCATATTGGATGGGGTGAGGGTCACAGTGAATGGAAGTCAAATCACACCCTTGAGTGGGCCTGTACTACAATGAGCTTTTTTTTAAAAAAAAAATAGCATAATGGCAGAATACAGGCAGTCCTCAAGCTTACGACCACAAATGAGCCCCAAATTTATCTTGCTAAGTAAAATATTTGTTAAGTGAATTTTGTCCCATTTTACGACCTTTCTTGCCATAGTTGTTACGTGAATCACTCCAGTCATTAAATTAGTTATTCAGTTGTTAAATGAATCTGGCTTTCCCCATTGGCTTTGCTTGTCAAAAGGTGATTGCATGACCCCGGGATACTTCAACCGTCATAAATATGTATTAGTTGCCAAGCATTTGAATTTTGATCACATGACCATGGGGATGCTACAATGGTTGTGTGAAAAATGTCACTTTTTTCAGTGCCATTGTAACTTTGAACATTCACTAAATGAACTGTTGTAAGTCAAGAACTATCTGCACTACTGTCACTTTTTTTAAAAAAGGTTTATTGTTTTAATTAAACAAAAATACACAAAAAAGCATCATCCTTTGTTACATCTTGTAGAAAGCGTGTCGATTGGTTACAAATACATTTCGTGCGTTTCTTCCACAATCCTTACATATACTTCATTCAAATTGAATTGTACATTTTAAAATTTATGTATTTTACTATCACTGTACCACAATTCTCATTTGGTTACAATTATTTAAACATACTTTTATCTAAAATCATTTGTATTTAAAGACACAACCACCTACTGGCATACATTCGCAATCTCAATAAACCTCCAATGACTTTACACCTTTATAACATATTCTAAAACAAAGTCAGTTAGTAGGATATCTAAGCATTCCCTCTCCTCCCCCCCCCCCCAAACTCACAAATTAAAGCTTATGTCCAATTTGCTTTTACTGGTACAACACACATGTATATATCATTAAACATTATCAATTAACATTTCCTTGTTATTATTGTAGTTACTAAAAATTATTTATTATTTATATCACCTCTCCTCTCATCAGGCCCAAAAGAGATTATACCTTTATAGAAAGCTCTAAACAAGAATTTATTAATAATATTTATAGGACTTTTCCCTAAGTCCCAAATTACAACTGTCACTTTCTAGCAGTAATGGTTATTGTGGCTTCTGGGAGGTTCAGTCCAGTGGTGGGTTGCAAATATTTTTACTACCGGTTTGGGCATGGTCCCGCACGTCCTTGGGTGTGCTTGCGACACTTCTGCGCATGCGCAGAAGTAGGTGGGTGTAGCCTCCTGCCGTCATTACTACCGGTTCAGCCGAACTGGGAGCAACCCACCTCTGGTTCAGTCCTGGGTTTAAAGGGTGTCAGTAGCCTTGGCTGACAGGGTACAGATTCTCCTGCTTGAGCAGGAAGCTGGACTAGAAGACCTCCAAGGTCCCTTCCAGCTGTATTCTATTCTATTTGGTTTTCCATCCTAGAGGTGGTATTTTACCGGTTCGGACCGAATCGCCCGAACCGGTAGCGGAAATAGCAGGTGGCTCCTCCTACCCCGTGTATGGGTCTGTGGCATCCCATTTAGACCCTTTTTTCATCAAAAGCGCATGTGCAGAGGTGGCTCGTGCACTTACATTTGTGAACTGTTAGGAAAGGTAATTGTATACCACTCCTGGTCCATCCCTAACTTACAGGGAGACAGAGATTGTACAATGCTGGTGCTTGAAATACTTATGAGTTTAAGTTTTAAAAATTTTTCACATTTGTTTTGAAGCCCAACATAGGTCAACTTGGCATTCCTCATGGGCCTTCCGGGGAGAAGGTAGCTGTAGTAACTGTGGACGACTGTGATACCGCAGTGGCTGTGCGCTTTGGAAGTCTGATTGGAAACTACTCCTGCGCTGCTCAGGGAACACAGTCCGGCTCCAAAAAGTAAGATGTTGATGTTTTTTGTGACATGAATATGCAACAGAATTAATCTGGCTAACAGAGTCTTCATTACTTTTTTTTTTAGATATGCCTGGAATTGATTATTGTCAGATGTAAAATCATTTTCATATCTGTTTGTATTTAATTAAACTTTACCTTTGTGCGTTAAGGACAAAATGGTTGAGTTCAGAGAATAATCATGTAGAAATCTTTGCTAAATTGCCCCTCCTTGTGGCAAATTACCTGTTGCTGCAGATGTTTCTATTTCTTAAGCATCCTTTAATAGTCTTATAGGATAGCAAAAAATCAATGTGAAGAAGAAGATGAAAAGTAAGTAAAGCCAAGTATTCACACTTCCCTTCAAAAATGTTCACTCAGGTGAGGAAGGTTGTTGTTGTTGTTAGTTGCAAAGTCATGTCTGACCCATCGCGACCCCATGGACAACATTCCTCCAGGCCTTCCTGTCCTCTGTCATCCTCAGGAGTCCATTCAAACTCACGCCTACTGCTTTGGTGACTCCATCCAGCCACCTCATTCTCTGTTGTCCCCTTCTTTTTTGTCTTCAATCTTTCCCAGCATTAGGCTCTTCTCCACTGAGTCCTTCCTTCTCATTAGGTGGCCAAAGTATTTGAGTTTCATCTTCAGATCTGGCCTTCTAAAGAGCGGTCAGGTTGATCTCCTCTAGGACTGACCGGTTTGATCGCCTTGCAGTCCAAGGGACTCGCAGGAGTCTTCTCCAGCACCATAGCTCAGAGGCCTCCATTCTTTGGCGCTCAGCCTTTCTTATGATCCAACTTTGAGGAAGGAGAGAGTATAAAAGTGAAGGAAAGACAAATGGAGGAAGAAACACATTTGATCAGTTTTCCTCTCTGGTCTTTAAGCCCATTGAATTAAAAAGCTAAAATCCAGAATCCTGAGTTTTTCCTTAGAATGAATTTATATATTTCAATTAATTGAAAAAGATTCCTGAAAATGTTTGCGTCGTTGAAGGCTTTTAATGAATTAATCCTGCTTGGAATATTTTCAGCTTAGTTTTCAATAGGTTTCTCAGATTAAATCTACATTTATAAGTCAGTGTAAGTTTGAATAAATGCAGCATCTTAATTATGTAAAAAAATGGTTTTGCTATGTCTGTTGATTTGAATGCATGATGAAACTATTAGGATGAAATTTAGATGTTGGATTTACATATTCCTTTGTAATCATAAAATGTGTTGGGCAACATCATCTCCCTAAGTATTTATGTTACAGAGGATTGCTATAAATGTTATCTATATCAAGTTTCTTCTCCAGTAACAACCTGATATATAAGAATTGCAATGCTTTGTAATTGTAATACTAAAAGCATGAGAAAATGCTCTTACCATTTGTGGCAAAACCTTTTATTGGTTTAAAAAAAGAAAACAACCCTGAAAATAGTTGATTATTGGTTGTAAATAACATTTATATCATTTTAATACGATCCATTAGAGATAGTCCTCATTTGCCAACCACAATTGGGGCTGGCACCTCTGTCACTAAGTGATAAATCATGTGACTATGCTGGATCAACAGTATCGCTTCTACTTCTGTTGTTAAGTGAATCACCCAGGGTCATTAAGCGAAATAATATATGACTGCAACTTGCAATTTTACTGCTGGCATTTCCATTGATTGTCAGAAACTGTCAGGTAAGCAATCAAATAGTGATTACATGACAGCAGGGATTCATCACAAACCTGTTTCCCCCCCCCCCCCCCCCAACTGTCATAATTGTTAAGAGTGCCTAAACAAAGCTTTTGGTAAGCAAGGATTACTTGTATTATTTTGTTTCTATATTTTTTATTATTATTATTTTCAAATAAGTATACTGAACATAGTGTGACTATCCTGGCGTTTCATCCACCATAGAAACCAAAATGCAAGATAAATAACATGTACATTATTTTCACAGTGCTAGTCTTATACAATTATTTTTGACCAACTTATTCATTCTAATACATATATAATCTCTCATTTCAGGTCTAATTAGCCTAATTTTTTCATTTTCCAACTCCCACCTCGTGTTTCCAGCCATTGATAAAATCCATTCCATATGTCATAATATTCTGTCTCCCCTTTGTTTTTTAATTCTAATGTTAGTCTATCTATTTCAGGGGGGGTTGCTACCGGCATTACTGCCGGTTCGGTGCGTGTGTGCATTTACACCTAAAAAGGTCTGCGCATGCACAGAACATTAGAAAAGGGGGCGGGATTACTTTTCTGCAATGGAGATTGTTCTGCGCCTGTGCAGAACCAAAAATCAAGATGGCGCTGCCAACAATAGAACCGATTCAGGTCCATGGCTGGCCGAACCAGTAGGAACCTACCTCTGATCTATTTCTGTGCATGTTAATATCTTCCTTATTATCTCCTTTTCTGAAAGGTATTTTCACATTTCCATTGCTGTGCATACACAATAATTGCTGCTGTTAGGATGTGAAGTATTAGATATATTGACCCTTTGCTATAGCCTTCTGTAATAATACCTAATAGAAATAATTCTGGCTTGAATTCTGTACGTTGTTCAACCATTTCATTTCGTACTATTTCATTTCAATGTCGTGACAGAATCTGTAACAGTGGGAAGGAATTATCTCTAATATCTAACTCCCAATAATATGGCTATTGTACAAGAGATTACATCTGTACAAAAGATTACATTATCTGAGTCAAAAAAAACACCACTTTGTTTTTTATTTCTTTAGGTCGTTGGATTTAACCGGCCCTCTTCTGCTCGGAGGTGTTCCCAATTTACCCGAAGATTTTCCTATACATAACAGGCAGTTTGTTGGTTGCATGAGGAATCTTTCTATTGACAGCAAGCCCATCGATATGGCCAGTTACATAGCCAATAATGGCACGCTTGCAGGTATAACCTCCTCGAGGATAAAAGTGGAATAAAAAATACTTTAGGTTCTCTGAAAATTATACGCACGAAGAACTGTGTTTTCATAGGAAAGTATAAAAAGAAGGAACTAAAGATGTATTTGTGGGCTAATTTCTCAAATTTACTAATTACATTGTGCATACAGGGAATCCTCATTTAGGAACTATATTTGGGACTCAATCATTTAGCAAAGTGTTGGCTGAGTAAAAAAAAAAAATCTGTTATTATCTTTCTTCAGCTTTCCTTTGCTTTACAGATCTCAAAGATTATAAATGCAAAGATTGGTCATGAAGTAATCTTTTCATTACCAGTGTAACTATGAAAGAAGACTACTAAGCAAGCAGTTGTTAAACAAGTTTACCTATATAAGAGAATATCTTTCTATATAAGATAACATCCTATGAAAACTGTTTCTGCACAGATGTTATTTTGAAACATATTTCTTGGTAGCCTAGGTCCTTGATATATGTACTAACTACATCGTGGAAATGAAAACAGCTGAGTATCAAAGTCTTTAGCCTTTGTTTTACTATAATATTAGTCTAGTTTTCCAATGCTCCCCCTTCACAAAAGAGAAGTGTTGAGTGTTGGAGATCACAATATAAAATATGATAAGCATTGGGAATTGCTTTCTAGAAAATTAAGTTGCAGCTGTTCAAAAGCCTTGACACTGATCCAGAGCACAGCTTGTTACAACTTGAAAGCGTGATTACTGAATGACTTGAGGACAAAACTTTTTTTTTTCTTTTGAATTGCAGGTTGCTTAGCTCAGAAAAATTATTGCACCACAAACTGGTGTCAGAATGGTGGTACCTGTGTGAGCAAATGGAATACTTACAGTTGTGATTGCCCGCTGCGATATGGGGGGAAAAACTGTGAGCAAGGTAAACAATGGATCCCGCTTTTGATTGAGCATGTGAAATATTGCATTGTGTGTGAGCAAATTTTAATTATTATACAATAGCCTTATTTATTAAATGTGTTATAAATCCTGTCTTCACCCTCTTAAAGCAGGCATTAGCAGGAATCTAATAATCTACTGCATCTTTGTTAGTTTGGTGCTTTCCAAATATTTTGGAACTATAATTCCCAGTATGCGCGCACCAATTATTTCCATGATAGTTGGGAAATCTAGGAGTTACATATCCAAAGGGTATTAGGTTGTGGAAGTTTGGCTCATAGCATCTCTGGGTGGCAAGCCATGGCTATTACATAGCATATTCTTTATCTCCACTATATAGCAATTCATTCCAAACATAGAAAATCAATCTTCAGTCTTTTTTAAGCAAAAATGCTTCAGTTTAACATGATCCTGTCCCATTTAGTTCAATTGAATAATACTATTAGTTAATTAAGTTTAACCTTTTTCTTAATAATCACTATGGCAAGTAATTACTCAGACATAAAATAATAACTTTCTTTAGTCACTTGTACAGTGGTTTCAGAAATTATTCAGAACCTCTTTTACTTTTATCAGTTTTGAGATGCTACAGACCGATTCTACTGTACAGTGGTTGAAAATCACTTTTTTTCTCATTAATCCACACTCCGTACTCCATAATGACAAAGTGAAAACAGAAATTTAGAAATCTTTGTACATTTATTAAAAAGAAAAAACCCTGAAATATCACGTTGGCATAAGTATTCAGACCTTTCACTCAGTACTTTGTTGAAATACCTTTGGCAGCAATTACAGCCTCGAGTCTTTTGGGATATGACGCAACAAGATTTACACACCTGGATTGGGAGATTGTCATTATGGGATACTGAATGTAGATGTCAGGCCTAAAAGCCATCTTTTGCATTGGGCCTTCAGACCTGTCACATTTAATGCTGTGGGAAATTGGGAGGGGGGATTATATAGAGGTGGGATAGATATAGTCAAAATAACATTCCTTTCTCAGAGAGTCAAGGATATTTTGCTCTGCACCTGGAGTGGTGTGACTGGGAGGCATCTCCAGTTGAGACAGTCCCTGATTGGACCATGTGATGGACATATGGGTGCTGGGCAGGGACTTGAAGTTTCGTTTAGGTGGGGAAAATCTGGAAACATTCAGATTGGGGCCAATGTGACATCTCTAATAAAATGGAACTTTGAGGAACCTCATGCCTCGGAGTCTTCTTTCATTGTGGGAGTTATTTGGAACCCTGACAGTAGATTAATGAGGGGCGCAAATGAATTTTTAATAAGTGTATAATCTGCCTGCAGCACAACAACATTGACAAAAGTGAAGGGGGTCTGAATACTTCCTGAATGCACTGTATATGTTAACAGAGAACAAAATCCCCATTCATACTCTTCATTGAAATTCTTTGGTTCCCATTTGGCAGCCTCAGTCTTCAGGATTTTCTCCCCATTTGTTCCCAGGTTGGGAATCTGTATTCTGTACTACATCTATGAATCTTTAGCAGATGGCAATGAATATGAGAGTGCATTTTAAAGTTCATACACATGGAAGATGCTGGCTAGGTTCCTGGAATTTCATTGTGTCCTCCTCCCGCCTGAGAATACTTCCTAGATACTGTACTGTACTTCCTAGTACCTTATTGTACTGTACAACCAACTCTCCTGTTGCAGCAGAAAATCAGGAATAAGAACAATATTTTACAATATTTACAGTGAGAATATCAGCTTTCCATCAATCTTCCTGATTTGTCTTTGCCTCCATATTGGCTTTAAAAGCAGTAGTTCCTAAATATTACACTCTACTTCTGCAAACTCCATCTACTTGATGATATTTGGGTACCGTAAGGAACAGTGCTCTGAGAACTTGAGCTACCTATTCATATTTTACTAAGTGCATTTAAGAATATAAATATGCGTGCTTTATGTTTCCAAGAAAATGTGAAAATCAGATTGATGAACTGTCTTTCAGAAAACTCCTGTTCCCATTTTGTGATAGAAATTCACCTAAATCAAATTCTTAACGCAGTCTTTCTGTATAGCATAATTGTTTTTCTACAGAAATCTACTTTCAAAAACCATTTGGTTCATGCTATAGTCTAGTGTAGGTACATACTGTTAAATAGGTGAGATCAATTACTTATTTCTTGTAAGATAGATACGTGGAACAGAATGTGCATAAAGGGAAATAAGTAGTGTCAATAAAAGAGAATTTTTAACAAATGTCCAAATTGAACCAGAAGTAAAAACACTGACGACAATTGCACATTAGGGAACAAAATATATTCATAGGATCAAAGCGTTTTCTGCCTGGGACATAGGTGGCACAGCAGCCACAAATTTGAGCTTGTCAGATCCTTTATAAATGTGTTATTTTGCTGCCCTTCGGGCCTATAAAAATAACCCTGCCAGATTCTTAATAGACAGTAATAAATAGCATGCATCCTTGCTGTTACCAGGGCCCACAAGCAAATCTTTGGGGAATTTAGAGATTTTAAATTCTCAGTTGTTTAAATATAGCAATTAGAAAAAAATAAACCCAACCTAAAATTACATAGAAAAAATAAAGAAAGCTTGAGATAAACAGAAATGGGTACTTCTCTAAAAAAGCTATCTTCTGAACAGAGAGTTCTTTTTTCTTATTTTTTTTTTCATTAGACTTAAGTTAATGATGTTTGGATTCCTGCCCTACGCCAAATAAATAAATAAATTTGAATTTCTAATGAAAAGGAAGGGAGATCCCAGAAGATGAAAGTCTCCTGATCTTATTTATCCTTACTGGTACCATGTCAGAATGTTCTGATAATTGAATTTGAATTTAATAACATTTATATGCCGCCCAATCCCGTAGGACTCCGGGCGGCTTACAATACAGAAATAAAGTCAAAAATAAAATACAGGGAAAGAAAAGATAGATTTAAAAACAACACACCATACACTCCATTCTAGATGGGGCTGGACCGTATTTTGGGGTCAACAGCCCCGGGCCTGCCGGAACAGCCAGGTTTTAGTGGCTTTCCGGAAGGCCGAGAGAGTGGGAAGGGTCCGGATCTCTGCGGACAGATCGTTCCACAGGGCCGGGGCAGCTATAGAGAAAGCCCTCCCCCAAGTGGTCGCCAACCGGCATTGCCCGGTCAACGGTACCCGAAGGAGGCCCAGCCTGTGAGATCTTATGGGTTGTTGGGAGGTATGTGGCAGGAGGCGGTCCCGCAGATATCCAGGTTCCAAGCCATGTAGGGCTTTAAAGGTAATAACCAACCAATTTCCCCCTCATTCTAAAATATTTGATTAAGTAATACTGTTTTGTCTCCTCTTTGCCTTGTGTTATAGCAATGCCTTTTCCTCAACGTTTCACTGGGGAAAGCATCATCACCTGGAATAACCTTGATATTACTATTTCCATCCCATGGTACATTGGCCTCATGTTTAGAACTCGCAAGGTTAACGGTGTGTTAATGCAAGCTGATGCGGGAGCATCGTCTAAGATTAAGATACAGGTATGTTAGCTTATCAACTCAATCACAACAAGGTAATGTCATTAGATAAGAAATGGCAAACAGTAAAATGTCTTTGCTTAGTCATGAAGACAATTCAACAGTACAGTCTTACACTGTAAATCTCATTTACAGCCGGCTCTGGGAGGTAGTTAAAAGCAAAGCAGATTGAACAAACCTGAAATTAGTCATCTTTGAAGTTGCAGAATATCACAAAATTGTGGAGTTCACTCAGCCTATAATCAGATCAGTCTTAAGTAGGGATTGAGAAGAGTGAAATACTAGCTTTTCAGTTGCTCATTTGTTTTAGCAGAAGGAAAAATACCTTTGCCAAATCAAGACTGCTTTAAATATTAATCCATGCATATAGATCTAGAAGAGTGGGCAATCTTTAATTGAGAGTAGCCACTCATGGTGGGCCTAATACTGAATATAGGTAGAATATTGGTCTACATATTAATTATCCGCTGAAAAATAAATAATAAAGTTGTCTTAAAGTATAACCTGTATTTTATAACCGAGGGAAACAATGGTTCAGTGGCTAAGACTCTGAGTTTGTCGATCAGAAAGGTCAGCAGTTCGGCGGTTCGAATCCCTAACGCCGCATAATGGAGTGAGCTCCTGTTACTTGTCCCAGCTTCTGCCAACCTAGCAGTTCAAAAGCATGTAAAAATTCAAATACAATAGGGTCCACTTTGGTGGGAAGGTAACAGCGTTCTGTGCACCTTCAGCGTTTAGTCATGCTTGCCACCTTACCACAGAGACATCTTCAGACAGCAAGGCTCTTCGCCTTTGAAATGGAGCACTGTCCCCTAGAGTTGGGAACAACTAGCACATATGTGTGAGGGGACTATACCTTTTATTTTATAACCATTTTCCAAGAATAGCATGTCTATCTCGATGCATATACAGCATTTTCCCAGGAATTCAAGGTTTTTCATCAACTAAAGTTATGTTTCAACAGATACTGAATAAATATGTGGTATTTGAGGTCTATGATGGACAGAATCAGGTGGCCAGTTTGAAGATGACCCAGGTGAGGATCAATGATGGCGAATGGCATCATTTGCTAATAGAGTTGAAGAGTGCAAAAGATGGCAAAGACATCAAGTATCTTGCAGTTGTGTCCTTGGATTATGGCATGTATCAGGTAAGATGACATCCATAACCTTTCATTATCAAAATGAGACAGGAATGGCCGGAATATGGCAGCTGGAACTAAGCCAAAATGAAGTCATTTCTCATTGTTTCTATTATAGATTCAGAAATATATTTTTCTTTAACAGTTGTGTTACAATATGCCAGCTATTCTTAACCCTGTGCCATCCAGGTCAGTACGTTGAACTCAAGTGCATTTGCAGCTGGCGAAAATCCTGGAGGAAACAGAGTATTTAGACCTTTTTCAGTTAGATTTCAGACCAGGATTTAATACTATAACAGTTTTGGTTGCACACGCAGATGACTTGTGGGAAACCCAGGATGACTGGTGGGGCATTGTTCCTTGTGCTCCTCAATAGCAGTTTTGACGTCAACAACCACAATATCTCTCTGACCTGGCCCCTGGGCTGAGGCATCATGTCTTATGATTCTCTTCCTTTCTCTGGGGCCATTTCTACTGGGTTAATGGGCAGAAGGAGTTTCATTCCTTTGTGGGGTGTTTCTGGGTTCTGCTTCCTCTTCCTTCCTTTTCAGCATGAATATAAAATCACAGAATGAGGCCATCTGCCAGTTTGGGCTTTAGTGTCATCAATATGCTGATGATACCAGGTTATATCTTTCAACCTCAATATGCCAAGTGAGGCTGTCAAGATTCTACCCCAGGGCTGGAGGCTGTGAGGGTTTGGGTAGGGAAGAATTATCTCATGACTCAATCCTATACCAAGACTGAGTGGCTGTAGATATTCAGGCCACCTAGACACATCATTAGAGTCATGGTGGCGCAGTGGTTAGAACGCAGTACTGCAGGCTACTTCTGCTGACTGCCAGCTGTCTGCAATTTGGCAGATTGAATCACACCAGGCTCAAGGTTGATTCAGTCTTCCATCTTTGGGAGGTCAGTAAAATGAGGTCCCAGATTGTTGGGGGCAATATGCCGACTCTGTAAAACTGCTTAGAGAGGGCTATAAAAAGCACGGTGAAGTGGTATATAAGTCTAAGTGCTATTGCTATCATTAACATTGAATGAGATTGCATTTGCCAGTTTAAGTGTGTGAGTACGTGCAGTCAGTATTTCTTCCTTGAAAAATAGGATACAGCCCCATGAATAGTGATGGCAGTGGCTCAGCATGCCCACTTAACACAACAGCTTCCCAAGCAGCACTGGGGGTGGTCAGTTTGTTTCTGGGTATGATTCAAGAGGCTGCCCATAAAAGCCTATAGGACCAGGTTATATGAGAGACTAGCTGTCTCCCGCAATATCTGTCCAGCCAATTTAATCTGGATTTGTGGGCTCTGGATTCCTTCAATTAACGCCAGCTGTTGGGATCTCAGAAGGATGCCTCTAGCGGTGCCTCCTTTGTGCAATGAGTTTACTCCCCCCACCTCAAGAATTTGACACCCTCTCCTTTGAGGGAGGTTAGTGAAGTCCCCTTTAGATTATGTGGGCTAATTTCTTTTTTGTAACTCCCTATTTTTTTTTTGTCATCTCTGCCATTTTAAAAAAATATTCTGCACTCTTGTTTTTTATTTCTGAACTCCGGTCGGGAGTTGTGTGGCAAACCTTTAATTAATGTCCCAAGTCCTTCAAACCTTGACTAGCAGAACAGGGGAAACCGAACTACATGGGCATCATAATTCTGTCAAGATGGATTTCGTGATATCCAAAGCCTACAGAGAGTACACTGGATTCTACTGGAAGATTTAATACTAGTTGACTTCTACCTCTTAGTGACGGAAGATTTATTCACTCATGGAGGGTTAATTACCATTTTCACTTATTTATTTTTTTGAAATTTTGTGGAACAGGGAAAGGCATTGTATTTTTGGCTTCCTTATCGGAAGCACAACATGGATAGCTTCTATTACCACTTTCAGACTTATTCTTGCCTTTTTTTAAAAAAAGTTAACAGTGAAATACTGTAACTGAGAATTTACGGAAAAGCTTTAATCGTCTTTCTTATTTTCCTCTTTTTAGAGCACTGTACAGATTGGAAATCAGTTACCTGGACTAAAAATGAAAAGCATTATTGTAGGAGGCACCTCTGGAGATCTAGTCTCTGTGCAGCAGGGCTTCTATGGCTGTCTACAGGTGAAAATAGAAAATAAATAACTTTAGACGAACTATGAGAAGAATTCTAGCTTCATCAAAGACAAGAGGAGGGAGAGAGCAGAAAGAAAATGAGCAATGTTTTGTTTAAAAGTGTCTAATTGTGAGCTTAAGTGCCTAATTATGAGCTTACGTTTCTTTGATTTTAATTGAATTTATTCCGTTGGAATTGCATTCAGATGTTTTAATTACTTGGGAATGTTATTCTGTAAAACATTCAGAAGAGTCTTCTATGCCAGTGTTTTTCAACCTTTTTTTGTGCAAAGGCACACTTTTTTCATGAAAAAAATCACGAGGCACACCACCATTAGAAAATGTTAAAAAAATTTAACTCTGTGCCTATATTGACTATATATAAAGTAATTTCCCCACGGCACACCTTACACTATGTCACGGCACACTAGTGTGCCGCGGCACAGTGGTTGAAAAACACTGTTCTATGCAAAACACATCGATGGAAACTAAGCACTATTTTTGACATATTAAAGCAGCTTTGTCCTCTGGAAGACTCACACAGCCGCTTCAAAAAGCGTCTCCAACTGTCTACACATGGATGTGTAAATCGCAGGGAATACATTCTGGGGCTGCCAGCAGAGTCAGTGTGCATAGAGAGAGACATGCAGAGGGTTTGGGAAAGCCTTCAAAGCAACTCTGTGAACTTTTCAAAACTTTGGGGAAGGATGCTCTGTTCATGGTTTATGAAAGAACATTTTTTTTAAAAAAAAAAGAAATCTTTGTTGAGATTTACAGTTAACAACTTAGTTTTAAGAAAAACAAGTTTCTCATCTAATACTTCAGGTTGACTGATTCGATTTTTGGAAAGCCAGAGATCCCATCTCATTAATTATACTTCAGCATGGTGTCAGCCGGGGTGGGCTTCAAAATGTTTAGCAAGGGGTTCTCTGCCCGGTTGTGGGTGGGCGTGGCCAGGATGTGTGTGGCCTACTTGGCCACCTGCACTATGGCAGGGGGAGCGTTTTTGCCCTCCCCAGATTTCAGAGGCTTTTCTTGAGCCTCCGGGAGGGCGAAAACTGCCTCCTCAAGCTCCGGAGGCCCTCTGGAGGCGGGAAACAGGCCCGCTTCCAGCCTTCCCGAACTTCCAGTAGGCCCATTTTTCACTCTCCCCGAGCCTCTGTGCACGCCCTGCACTTACCTGCATGCAAAGCAGGCCGCGTGGGGACTCTTGGGAGGGGTGGGAATGGGGGTCAGGGCTAGCAAGGAGTGGGATTTGGGGGTTCTCCGAACTGCACAGAATCTTAGCTAGAGGTTCTCCCGAATCCCTGCGAACCTCCAGCAACCCACCCCTGGTGTAAACCATGAATAAACCACAGTGGACCACAGTGGACTCCTGATACTTCCAGCAAGGAAAGAGCAAGGGACATACATTAATCTCAGTGTGGGCTTTTTGTTCAAATCCCAAACTGTTAATTTAGTTCATAAACTAGAGTTTGAAATTGGCTCATTTGTTTTTAAAACATCTACCAAAATCTTTAATTATAAATACCTGGGAATTAGAGTGTTTGCATCTTTGGCTCTGGTCGGGTGGCTATACATAGGGCAGTCCTTGAAGACCACTGGGAAGTTTATGGTGCAGAATGCAATGGCACAGGTAATTCTAGGTACAGCTCATGATGCCCCAAAAAAAACAATGGTCTCTGCACTGATTGACTCCCGATAGAAACATGGCAGGGGTGGGTTCCTGCCAGTTCTAACCTCTTTTATAGAAGAGGTTCCACAAATCTACAGTGCCATTTAGAACTGGTTCCAGCTTCCTCCCCCTGCCCATCCACACATCATCAAGATGAAGAGCGAGAGGAGGAATTCTGGGAGTTGAAGTCCACAAGTCTTAAAGCTGTCAAGTTTGAACACCCTTGGGGTTTTTTATTTCTAAAGGGTTAGGGGTGCAAGGGTCTTGTAACTTGACAGCTTTAAGACTTGCACACTTCAATGCCAGAGTTCCTGAGCCAACATGACTGGAAGAGGAATTCTGGGAGTTGAAGTCCACAAGTATTAAAGCTGTCAAGTTTGAACACCCCTAGGTGTTTTTTTTCTAAAGGGTTAGGGGTGTAAGGGTCTTGTAACGTGACAGCTTTAAGACTTGCATGCTTCAAATGCCAGAGTTTCTGAGGCAACATTTTGGTTGCTGAGCAAGGGCATTGTTAAGTGAGTTTCACCACATTTTACAAATTGGCCACACCCACCCAGTCACATGACTGCCAAGCCACTCCCACAAAGCAGGCCACACCTACAGAAGAGGTTCTAAAAAATTTTGAAATCCACCACTGACACATGGGTGTAATTCAAGGTGCTGATGGTTTTCTTTAAAGACTTACATGATATAAAAAACATGTTTCTTGAGGGATTACCTTCTCCCCAAAATATCTGCCTACTCCACACACTTCTATATGGAGTGCATGCTCTGGTTCCCGTTTTAAAATCTTTTCACTTTATTGCAGGGATCTCCAACCTTGGCAACTTTAAGCCTGGCGGACTTCAACTCCCAGAATTCTGGGGAATTCTGGGAGTTGAGGTTCTCCAGGCTTAAAGTTGCCAAGGTTGGAGACCCCTGATTTATGGCACAGTTCCCCAACCTTTCTCCCTTGGGGAGTGGGGCATGGAGGTTGTGACCCTTGCTTTATGGGACTTAGGAAGTTTGCCTTTTCAGTAGCTCTCCCTGTGTTCTGAGACAATTTCCCTCCCCATCCCAAATACCACAAGCCCCAACTTTGAAGACATAGCTTTTCTCACAGGCATTTGAGACTACATGAATGGGAGCCTCTATTGGTTGTTTTATTATGGTTCCTGTTTGCTATTTTAAAAGTCTTTACTTTGCATTTTTACTTTGTGTATGTTTTAGTGTTATGGGAGTTGGTTTATTGTTTGTTTATACTTGTGCTACACTATGCAGAGTTATACTTTTTAAGTTGGGAGGCCTTATAAATAGATAAATAAATGTGTTGGGCTTAACCAAGATGCGCTTAAGCAAAAATAGAAGTGAAAGTTTGCTAAGGTCTTTTTGTGATTAAAAGAAAGGAGTGAGTAAAATTGTTTCTCTTTCTCCTATAGCAGCACAGCCCTATGCTTTATATTGGGATGTATTTGTATTTGTATTTATTATATTTGTATTTATTATATTAGTTGGTTATTCCTTTGGTCTCTTTTTCTTCTTTTCAGGGAGTGAGGATGGGAGAAACATCTACAAACGTTGCTACATTGAACATGAAACAGGCAGTCAAGATTAATGTCAAGGAAGGCTGTGAAATAGACAATCCTTGTGATTCCAACCCTTGTCCACTTCACAGCTATTGTAGTGATGACTGGGACAGCTATTCATGTATCTGTGACCCAGGTAATTATGACTTGTAGCAAGTGGATGATAATATCCAGGGTCCTGGACTTCATAGAACAGCATGTTTAAGAATGTTTTCCTATAATTTGGCAGCCAAACAGAAATTCATGCTTATAATCTCATGCAAGAGAATGAGGATAGTAAACTGGCAGGAATTGCCTACATCTGTGATGGTGAACCTATGGCACATGTGCCGGAAGTGGCACACAGAGCCATCTCTCTGGGCACAATAACTGCTTGCCCATTGCTCTTCCAGGTTCTGGCACATGTGCACCAGCCAGCTGGTCTTCGCACACACAGGAGCACAGGAAATGGGAAGAGCACCTCCTTGGCATGCATGTGTGTGCCGGGGAACTGCTCTTCCTGGTTTCTGGCACTCCCTCACATGCATGCGCGCAGTCCCATTTCGGCATTCAATGCCAAAAAGCTTCGCCAACACTGCCCTAGATGTTAGGCTCAAGATTCAGATGGATCTTGACAGACTTGGAACACTGGGCCCTATCTAACAAAATGAAATTTGATGTAGAGAAAAGTGAAATCTTACATTTCGGCAAGAAAAACCAAAAGTACAGATATAGACTGGGTGAAACCAAACTTCTTAATAGCAGTAAATGTGAGATGGACCTTGGAGTCTTCGTGAACAACCGATTAAATATGAGGCAACAGTGTGCAGCAGCAGCCAAAGAAGCCTATGCAATCCTAAGTTGCATTAACAGAGGGATAAGAATCAAGATCAAGGGAGGTACTAATATCACTCTAGAAAGCCTTAGTAAGACCACACCTAGAATACTGCATCTAGTTTTGGTCACCACACTATAAAAAAGATTTTGAGACTCTAGAAAAAATGCAGAGAAGAGCAACCTGTATGATTAGGGGACTGGAGGCTAAAACATATGATGAACGGTTGCAGGAACTGGGCATGAGTGGTCTAGTGAAGAGAAGGACCAGGGGAGACATGATAGCAGTGTTCCAATATTTGAGGGGCTGCTACAGAGAGGAGGGGGTCAAGCTATTTTCCTGAAGGCCAGACAAAGAATAATAGATGGAAACTGAACAAGGAGAGATTCAGCCTACAAATAAGAAGGAATTTTCTGACAGTGAGAACAATCAACCGATGGAACAGAAGTTGCCTTCGGAAGTAATCCTCTGCTACACACCCTTGTGAATGATGCTCTGTAGCTCTGTCTCTTGTTACTTTCTCAAGTATCATCATCTTCATTCTTTTTTGGGGAAGGGGAGAAAATGCAACAATATCTACCCAAACTAAATGAACCCCCCAGAATTTCTTATTTATATTGGTAATAGTTTTAAGTTGAAGAATTTCTGATATCCAATACTTGCCCTGTAACATGAGTGTTGGAAAAGAAAAATATATAATTTATATACAATTGAATATGATCACAAGATTAAACGTGACTGAAATATAAAATGGAATTGTTATTTGCTTAAACTTCAAAACAATTTTAGTTTTAAAAAAGTATTTTAACCTGCTTTATATAATTCAAGTTTTTTCCCCACTGAGTTTTGTTTTGAGCCTTAAACTGCGTAATTGACATGTTAAGCCATATTTACTGAAAAAGTAAATCCCAATAATTATGTTTAATGTAAGGTTTAATAGGGTTAGTACATGCTTCCCATTATGCTACTACAGAGCTTATTTCCAAACCCTTTTGTCTGAGATTATAACTCCTGAACAACTTCTATTTGTGAGGTACTTGTTAGGCATATCATTAAGCCCTTTTTTAAACATTCAAGAAATCAAGAAGCATATTTTAAATTAGTTCCTTTAATATCTTAAGCAGCATAGTACTTAGGTTGCTTCCATACGTGATTGCATAACATTGGATCATCCTGTAGTGTATATGATTTTATTCTTTCTAAACAGAAATAACTTTTTGTTGTTGTTGTTAGTTGCGAAGTTGTGTTCGACTCATCGCGACCCCATGGACAATGTTCCTCCAGACCTTCCTGTCCTCTACCATCTTCTGGAGTCCATTTAAGCTCACACCTACTGCTTCAGTGACTCCATCCAGCCACCTCATTCTCTGTCATCCCATTCTTCTTTTGCCCTCAATCTTTCCCAGCATCAGTGATTCCTTTCTTCTCATTAGGTGGCCAAAGTATTTTGAGTTTCATCTTCAGTATCTGGCCTCCTAGAGAGCAGTCAGGGTTGATCTCCTTTAGGACTGACCGGTTTGATCGCCTTGCAGCCCAAGGGACTCAATGCAGGAGTCTTCTCCAGCACCAGAATTCAAAGGCCTCAATTCCTTGGCCCTCAGCCTTGCTTATGGTCCAACCTTCACAGCCATCCATTGCAACTGGGAAAACCAAAGCCTTGGCTGTATGGACTTTTGTTGGCAGGGTGATGTAGAATAGGAATAGGAATAGAATGGGAACTTCCGATGGCTAGTCAAAAGCGTCTGGATAATCCAAGAAGCATTGTTATAATTTTGTTTATTTCTGAGAATTTTAGAACCATTACTAATGTCTCAGTTTTCTCTGTGCCTGTAACTTTGTCTTCTCAGGGTACTTTGGGACAGACTGTGTTGATGTTTGTAGTTTGAACCCATGTGAGCATGTCTCTACTTGCATTCATAAACCAAGCTCTTCTCACGGATACACCTGTGAATGTGGACAAAGCTATTACGGACAGTACTGTGAAAGCAAGTAAGCAAAGAACTTTGGCGAGTTTTCTTTTCCCTTCTAAATACAGGTAATCCTCAACTTACAGCCACAATTGAGCCCAAAGTTTATGTTGCTAACTGAGAAATTTGTTAAGTGAGTTTTGACCCATTTTACGACCTTTTTTACCACATTTGTTAAGTGAATCAGCAGTTGTTAAATTAGTAACACAGTTGTTAAGTGAATCTGGTTTCCCCACTGACTTTGCTTGTCAGAAGATCACCGCAGGGGGGGGGGGTCACATGACCCCGGGACACTGCAACCGTCATAAATGTGAATCAGTCGTCAAGCTTCCAATTGTAAATCACGTGACCATGGGGATGCTGCAACGGTCATAAGTGTGAAAAATGGTTATAAGTCACTATTTTCAGTGTCATTGTAACTTTGAATAGTCACTCAATGAACTGTTATAAGTCGAGGATTACCTTTACTCTCTACAATCTCTCTCACACACAAACATACATAAAAGTGAACCATTGTGCTCCAAACAAAATATGGAAAAGATAATTTATTTAGTTGTATTTAACTCATACCATTCTATTGTATTTTTCATTGGGAAATTTTCCATGTTGAGTTCAATTCCTAGTAACTGCTTAGCAACAATACAGAAATAGCTTGCCCCTGCCTTCTTCTGGCATGTATGCTTATCTTCCCAGTCTAGCTACAATCCTGGGATTTCCTTGTGTTTTTCCATTTAAGTACTAGCCAGGTCTGACCCTATTCAGTTATGGTTGGCTAGGTGCTATCATACAATTGATGTTGGACAGCAATTTCCCAATCAAGGGGAGGAGTCAAATGGGGAATTAATCTGAAGTTGTTATAAAGGCATAAGAAGTCTGATCCACCCCCTTGAATGCCATTGCCTTTTTTCTAGTCTTTCCCAGGGCAAGCTGCCAGTTTGGGAAGATTCCTGTGAAATAGGCATTGAACAATAAAGTAGCTAGTTTCAATTCTACATGTGTGAGTGGTTGTTTACAGCTGACACAATCTCTAAGAAGTCATCTGTTACAGAAGTCAGAGAACTTCTCCTGAAGTGTGTGTGTATGTAGCAATAGCACTTAGACATATATTACTTTACAGTGCTTTACAGCCCTCTCTAAGCAGTTTACAGAGTCAGCATACTGCCCTCAACAATTTGGTCCTCATTTTACCCACCTCGGAAGGATGGAAGGCTGAGTCAACCTTGAGCCTGGTGAGATTTGAACTGCCAAATTGCAGGCAGCTGGCAGCCAGTAGAAATAGCCTGCAATACTGCACTCTAACCACTGCGCCACTGTAGCTTTATTTCATGAATAATATTTTATAAATTTACGCACACATACAGTATATGAATTTATGAAATGTCAGCACAAGAGGGCAAGATACGCATTGCTATTTTCAGTGAAAGAGAATATCCTTTCCTTTATTGTCTTTACATAATTTTGAAAGAGAGTAGCGATTCTTACATCTTTCTACCTTCCAATTCCTCTGTAGAATTGATTTACCTTGTCCCAGAGGCTGGTGGGGAAATCCTATTTGTGGGCCGTGTAATTGTGAGATCAGTAAAGGATTTGATCCTGACTGCAATAAGACAAACGGAGCATGTCGATGTAAGGTAAGGAACTGATCATTCTTTCCATCACACTTCAGGCTGTTTAGGCAATTCAGAAATGAATAATATTGATGAGATTTGACTTAAATCTCCATACATCTTCAAAACCTCTAGATTCCTTTTTATATCCTTGGTTTTAAAATTACGTTTCAAGGGGGGGTAAAGATTTGGGAGTTGTCTGAATAAGAATTATCAATTTTTATTTCCATGTTACATTTTGAAACTTGAAAAAGTCCAGTTGTTGTGTTACACAATAGCTGGGTTTTTTCAACTTTCAAAATGTAACATGGAAATAAAAATTGATAATTCGTATTCAGACTATAATAATTCCTATTCTGCACAGGGAAAAATATATTTTAAACATCATTTTCCTGGGGGGAAAAAGTCAGGATTTCCTGAGGGTTTTTTTTATAATCCTAGGTTCAAAACATTGCATTACTGGTCGCCTTGACTGACTGGTGGGTTTTCATCTTTCCAGATAAACTATTACCGACCACAGAAAAATGACTCCTGCTATCCATGCGATTGCTTCCCTTCTGGTTCCCATACTCGTACTTGTGACATGGAAACTGGACAATGTCCCTGCAAATCAGGAGTGATTGGACGACAGTGCAATCGCTGTGATAATCCCTTTGCTGAAGTTACACCTCACGGATGCGAAGGTATCTACTTGGTTTGCCGTTGGCTACATTTGAACATTTGTCTCCCCACCCTCCCATTTCAAGCAGTGTTGACTGCCATAGATGTAAATAAAAATTAGATGTATTTTATTTATTTATTTAGTTTGTCAAACATGTACGAGATAACAGGTATAAGTATAAGCATGGACATGAACACAGGAAATGGGTACAAAAATGGGGAGAATAGGACAGGGACGGTAGGCAGGCTGGTGCGCTTATGCACGCTCCCTTTACGGACCTCTTAGGAATGGGGTGAGGTCCACGGCAGAAAGTTTAAGGTTAAAGTTTTGGGGGTTTGAGGATGTAACAACAGATAGTAGATAGATCAGGTAGTAAGAGATCAGGTAGTGCATTCCAGGCATTGACCACTCTGTTGCTGAAGTCATATTTTCTGCAATCAAGTTTGGAGTGGTTTGGGGTTACCTTGACTTTGTATCTGTTTGCCCCTGTGTTATTGCGATTTAAGCTGAAGTAGTCATTGACAGGTAGGACATTGTAGCAGACAATTTTGTTTACTACGCTTAGGTAAGACCTTAATTGGCATAGTTCTAGGTTGTCAGAGGTGGGTTCCTACCAGTTCGCACCTATTTGGTAGAACCTGTTCGTCAGATCTACCGAACCGGTTAGAAGAGGTTCCACCAGTGGACCCGGAAAGCAGGCCACACCTACAGAAGAGGTTCCAAAAAATTTTGAAACCCACCACTGACACACACACACAAACACACACAGACATATAAACAGACTGACAGAAACAGAGAGAAAGAGAAAGAAAGGAAGAAATAAATAAATAAAGAAAGAAAAAAGAAAGAAAAAGAGTGAGAGAGAGATGAAAGAAAAAAAGAAAAAAGGGACAGAGAGAAAAAAGGAAGGAAAGAGAGAGAGAGAAAGAAAACACATGGCCGGCAAGCCACTCCCACCAGGTCACATGGCCAGCAAGCCACTCCCACAAAGGAGGCCACACCCACAGAGTAGGTTCCAAAAATTTTTGAAACCCACCACTGTAGGTTGTCCAAGCCCAAAAGCTTGGGCTTGGTGGTGGCATAAGGCATTAAGCCTGGTGGCATAAGGTATTCTATTGTGAGCAGAAGAGTGGAGTATTCTTCTCGTGAAAGATATAGTCCCTAACATATAAATTTACAACCACAATTGAACCCAAAATTTCTATTGTTAAGTGAGACATTTGTAAAGTGCATTTTGTCCCATTTTACGACCTTTCTTGCCTCAGTTGTTAAGTGAACCACTGCAATTGATAAGTTAGTAACCCAGTTGTTAAGGGAATCTGGTTTCCACACTGGCTTTGTTAGTCAGAAGGTCGCAAAAAGGGATCACGTGACCCCGGGACATAGCAACGGTCATAAATATGAATCAGTTGCCAAGCATCTGAATTTTGATCATATGATCATGGGGATTGCTGGAAAGGTTGTAACTGTGAAAAATGGTCATAAGTCAGTGCCATTGTAACTTTGAACAGTCACTAAATGAACTGTTGAAAGTCGAGGACTACCTATTTCTATTTTTTCCTCATCTACTGATGAAGAATTTGAAATTGAGGATTAAAACGTTTCATGGAATTGGTATTCTCAGGCCTCTGGAAAATAAGATTGGTAGGCACAAATGTTCTTCCTGGCACAAAAATAGGGAATCATTCTGTTGTCTAGACACCAACAGCTTGTGCCCTCCTCTGATCCATTTTTCTTGCTGTGCCATGGGAACAAATAATAATTATATGGAGAAAATCCAAACCAAGCTACATTGATATTGATTGAGAGCTAATAAATCACTTGAGAGTGAAAAGGTTGGACTCTGAGCAGTGAGTTTGTAATCCTTTTTCTAAAAGCTTCAATAGTTCTGATATTGGATTCCTTTGAAACCTCCCTCCCACTTGTTCCCTTCAACACTTCTCTGCTTGGTTTTAAAAATATGCAAAGGACAAACACAGCTCTCCTAGTTTTATATTTGAAGTTTTATATTTATATTAATGAACCTGAAGCATTTTTACATCCATATATAACTACACTTTGTATTACATACCATATTTTTCGGAGTATAAGACGGACCTTTTTCCCTCAAAAAAGAGGCTGAAAATCTGGGTGCGTCTTATACACTCTCTATATATAACATTTTTTGCCTCCTGAAACCCTGCCCCCTTCACCAAAATGGCCGTGCATAGCCTTTAGGAGGCTTTCAGAGAGCTCCTGGGAGCTGGGGAGGGCAGAAATGAGCGAAAAATCAGGCACTTTTTTGCTCAATTTTGCCCCACCCCCAGGAGCACTCTATAAGCTTCCTAAAGGCTATGCGTGCCCCCCCCTTTTTTTTTTTACAAAAACCAGGCGCGTTTTCGTGAAAAATGGGCCATTTTTTGGTTGTTTTTGGCACCACCCTCCAGGAGCACTCTACAAGCCTCCTAAAGGCTATTCATGCCCTTTAAAAAAAAACTGCATACCTCCCATAGTTCGCCATCACTGCTATAGGGCACTGCACACCAAGACAACTAGAGACAAGAACAGTTTTTCCCCGAACTCCATCACTCTGCTAAACAAATAATTCCCTCACCACTGTCACACCATTCACTATGGCTGCATTACTATTACCATTAGTCCTCTCATTGTTCCTATCACCCATCTCCTCCCACTTATGACTGCAGGACTATAACTTTGTTTCTTGCATCCTTATGATTTATATTGATATTGATTGTTTCCTGACTGCTCATTTGTATCCTATGACTATAATTAAGGGTTGCACCTTATGATTCTTGATGAATTTATCTTTTTATGTACACTGAGAGCATCTGCACCAAAGACAAATTCCTTGTGTGTCCAATCACACTTGTCCAATAAAAAATTCTATTCTATTGTATTGTATTCTATATACCTTACACTAAAAGATTATATACACCAATGAGTCTTCTCATCTTTCTAAAACAAGACAAAAATAGTGATTGTTTTCATTTTCTTCTTTCTGCTATTGCTTTTGCTTTGTCTCTGCGTGTGTGTGTGTGTGTGTGTGTGTGTGTGTCGGTCTGTTTCTGTCTCTCTCTGTGTGTGTGTCTCTCTCTCTCCCTCTCCTTCTCCCTCTCCCCCAAAAAATATATATAACTTTCCTTTCAATCCCATGTAGTGGTTTACAATGGATGTCCCAAAGCTTTTGAGGCTGGCATTTGGTGGCCACAAACCAAGTTTGGCCAACCTGCTGCTGTTCCATGTCCTAAGGGATCAGTGGGTAAGTAATTGTGATTATATATATATAAAGTGTTATTGTAGGTTAAGTGTTGGGGAAAATAAAAATTCAAAAAAGTTGGTTGACATATGGAAGAATGTTGTCTATGTAAGCCTGAAGATGAAAGTCTGTTTTGCCCAGACTGAACCTGTTAAGAACATATTAAAAAATCTCTTTTAGATAAAGCAATCAAAATATAAATTTGACAGTTGAAACATAAGAGTAAGGAGAAAAACAAAACTTTTGAAAACTTAATCAGAATCTTCTCTTTTATTCTGCAGCATAATGACATATTTATAATGACATATATAGAAATTCAATTGACCAGTCGAACAGCTTGCCTCCAGAAATCGTGGGCACTCCATCACTGGAGGTTTTTAAGAAAAGATTGGACAGTCATTTGTCCGAGATGGTATAGATCAGGGATGTCAAACTGGATTGCTTCGAGGGCCAGATCAGCATTGTAGTTCTCCATGGGCCAGCTGGGGGGTGGGAGACAGGATGGACATCTCCTGCAGCATCCTTCTGCCCCCCGACCAGGCCCTATTTTTAGCCTGGACGTCCTCCTACAACATCTTGCCAGCCAAAACAGGGCGTGAGAGGTCCCATGCATCCCCCCCCCGCCCGTTTTTGGCCTGAGCAGCCTGCAGCATTTTGCTGGTCAAAATGGAGCATAGGAGGGCCGCACGCAGGCCCGTCCATGCCCCATTTTGGCTGCCAGAGGCACCATGGGCCAGTCCTTTGCTATTTCCAGGACAGCCCCGCGGGCCAGATTTAAGCGCCCTAGGGGTCGGATATGGCCCGCGGGCCCGGAGTTTGACACGCCTGGTATAGATTCTCCTGCTTGAGCAAGAGGCTGGACTAGAAGACCTCTAAGCTCCCTTCCAGCTCTATTCTGTTCTATTTGATGATTTAATTATTTCTTCATTCATTTATATATATCCAACCTGTATTATTTTCACAAATAACTCAAGGCGACAAACATATCCAACACACCTTCCTCCTCCTATTTCCCCCACAACAACAGCTCTGTGAGGTGAGTTGGATGGAGAGAAGATGAATTGTCCAAAATCACCCAGCTGGCTTTCGGGACTAAGCAGGATTTCAAGTCACACTCTCTTGCTTTCTAACCTGTTGCCTTAACCACTAGACCAGGGCTGTCGAACTCACAGCCCGTGGGCTGAATGCATCATGTGCTGGCCACGCCCATGCCCAGTTCAGCGAAGGGCAAAGTCTTGATTCATCACATGATGACCGCCATGATGACATGAGTTTGACACCTGTGCACTAGACCAAACGGACTCTCATTTAACTGGTTAAACGGCCACCAACACCAGCACCATCAAACTCCATCAACATAGCCTCCTGTTGTAAAATGCCCTTTTTAAAAAGTATAATTAGAAGGGCTTTTCACATGTAATTGTACGTAATTGTTAAGCATTTATTTGTGTAATGCAGTGGTTCCCAAACTTGGCAACTTTAAGACTTGTGGACTTCAACTCCCAGAATTCTCCAGCTAGCTCTGAATTCTGGGAGTTGAACTCCATAAGTCTTAAAGTTGCCAAGTTTGGGAACCACTGGTGTAATGTAAAAAGTTACAAGGCTAACTTTCTCATATAAATTAAACACGTAGGTAAAACTTTTGAATTTCTCACTAATTGTTTTTCTTTTTAAAGGGAACGCTGTTCGGCATTGCAGCAGTGAGAAAGGCTGGCTGTCCCCGGAACTTTTTAACTGTACCACCGTTGACTTTGTGACTCTTAAAATCATGGTAAGAGTGGGGTACCTACTGAGCACGGTATTAATTGTCCCATAGAAACTGGTAATATTTTTGGAGAATGTGTCATTTGCAGCTAATCCTTGACTTACAACCAGTTGCTTAGTGACCATTAACAGCACTGAAAAAAGTTACCTGTGACCTGTCCTCACACTTATGACTATTGCAGCATCCCCATAGTCACACAATCAAAATTTAGGCACTTGACAACCTGCATGTATTTATGATGATTACAGAGTTTCAGAGTCAATTTGTCTTCATTTCTGACTTTCCCAGGCAGCGTCCAACAGTCACAGTCAATGGGGGGAGCCAGGTTCACTTAATGTTCATATAATTCATTTAACAACTGCAGTGATTCTCTTAATAACTGGGGCAAACAAGATCATAAAATCAGGTGTGACTCATTTAATAACTGCCTTCTTAGGCATGGAAATTCTAGTAATAGCAATAGCACTTGGACTTATATATCGCTTTACAGTGCTTTACAGGCCTCTCTAAGCGGTTTACAGAGTCAGCCTATTGCTCCCAACAATTTGGGTCCTCATTTTACCCACCTCGGAAGGATGGAAGGCTGAGTTAACCTTAAGCCTGACGAGATTCGAACTGCTGGCAGTCGGCAGAATTAGCCCAGCAGTAATGTACTCTAACCACTGTTGGCTCATTCTAGTTCTAGTTGTGAAAGTAAGTTGAGGATTAGCTGTAGAGGTAGTCCTCAAGCTATGACCACAATTTAGCCCAAAATTTATGCTGCCAGGTGAGAATTTTGTTAAGTGAGTTTTGCCCCCATTTTACGATTTTTCTTGCCACATTTGTTAAGTGAATCACTGCAGTTGTTAAATTAGTAACCCATAGGCTGGATCTGGCCCGCAGGGGGTTTAGATCTGGCCCACGGTGCCTCTTCCAGGGTAAAGGTAGCTCCGGGGGGGGGGGGGATGTGCCTCCCCCCACATGCCCCATTTTTGGCCGCGATGCCCTCCTGTAGCCCTCTGCCAGCAAAAATGGAGCTCAGGGGGCTGCGCATGGGCTTTGTTTTGCTGGCAGAGGGGTGGCAAAACAAACTAAAAAAACAAAAGGAGAAATATGTCCCCTTTTGCATTTGAGCATCCAATTTGACTTTGTTTGTTAGAAGGTCTCAAAAGGGGATCATATGACTCTGGGACACTACAAACGCCAAAAATATGAATCAGTCCAAATGTAAATCAGGTGATCACTGGGGTTCTACAAGGGTCATATGTGTAAACAATGATCATAAGCCACTTTTTTCAGCACCATTGTAACTTTGAATACTCACTAAACAAACTGTTATAAGTCAAGGACTGCCTGTAAATTGCTCACTCAAATCCCTCATGTGAGATTACCCTGTTAGAATTTTGCTGAACCCCCCAAAAATACCAGTACCCATGATTTTTCAGCTCAAGTGGCGGATGAAAACAAGTGTGCAAGCTGTCCCAAAGATGCTTTTTCGGGAGGCAACTGGATTTTCTAGTTTTTTTCTTTGAAGAAAAAACTTTCACTTCTCATCCAAGAATGGAAGAGTTTATATTCCTTGCAGGAATTACATAGCATTTAGTGTTTAGCTATACAATTTGGGAAGAACACCTTTTGAATGGTGTGGAGTAGGAATGGATTTCCAGAGGAGGGAAAATTCAGACTACAGGAACTCAGGGGACCCTAGGACAAAGATAAACCTCCAAGTGCTTCAAGGATCCTTTAAAAGGAAAAGTATAAGAGTATAAATCTTTCCATTCCCCACTATCCTGTCAGAGCTGAAGAAACCTCTTGGATGAGAAGCAAAACGTCTTCAAAGAAAAAACAAGAAAGTCCAGTTGCCTGCTGGAAAAAAAAAAGCACCTTTGAGACAACCATGACCTGGATGACTGAGAATCTCTACAGACAAGCGTGCAAAGCTGCATTGGTGCAAGTGGTGTGCGTAGGTGTGAAACAGTGCCCTCTCCATCACCACTGCCACCACTGTTGGTCCACAAAGCCGGAAAAGTTAGGGACCACTGTTTCAGTGCATATGCAGAGAAACGTGAGCAGAGCATTCATCTCATAAAATTTCTGCCGAAAATTCCAAAAGGTGATATGTGTACAGGAAAAATGCATGTGTTTACATGCAGCAGCAGGTAATCTCCATACACTGAAAGAATACAGTATATTTACATGTAAATCAAACCTACAACTTGGCCTCCATTTCTACCAATACAGGTTTATTCACCAGCTGAGCCAACTGACAAATTGAATCAAAAACGATGAATTGGGCACTCTTTCAAATGATTTAACAAAGAACAAATGGAATCTTTTCCCTGACATTTGACTTTTGCCTTATTTATTTTTTTTTGTTTCGGTCAGAATGAGAAGTTTCTCCATAATGAGACCAAAATGGACAGTGCTAAGTCGGTGCAGATAGCGAAAGTGCTTCAGAATGCCACAAACCACACAAGTTCCTTCTATGGCAATGATGTGAGGATAGCCTACCAGATGATGATCAGGGTGCTGCAATATGAGAGCCAGCAACAGGGGTTTGATTTGGCTGCCACAAGAGATGTGGAGTTTAATGAGGTAAGAAATGTTGAACTGTTAGTGGGAAAGCACAAGGATGTGACACTTAGGCACAACCAGTTGCCAAAATTGTGGGAATGCCGTTGTTTTTAGGGGAACACGGTTGCGCATTATTTATCTAGTAGTACTTTTCAGTTCTTTGACTAGATGAAAGGGAAGCCCTTCTAGGGGCTTCAAATGCAAGGCCCGTGGGCTGGATCCAGCCCTCTTCCAGTGCAAAGGTAGCTCGGGGGGCGGGGGGACATGTGCCTCCCCCACCACATGCCCCATTTTTGGCCACGATGGCCTCCTGCAGCCCTCAAAAATGAAGCTCAGGGGGCTGCGCGTGGGCTCTGTTTTTGCTAGCAGAGGGCTAGCCAAACAAACTAAAAACAAAACAAAAAGGAGAAATATTTCCCCTTTTGCATTTGAGCATCCAAGAAAGGACAGGAAAGGGGAAAGGGAAAGAGAAAGAAGGGAAGATGGGAAGAGAGCAAGGAAGAAAAAATAAGAGGGCAAGGAAGAAGAAAGCAGAATGAAGAGGGAAGGAAAAAGAATAGAAGGAAGGAAGGAGATTATAATGAGAGTGATTGAGGGTCTCAGGGAAGTCCTGCCTTAGCACTTGGCCACCACAGGTGCACACAAGTCCTGTGTCAAGCGCTTCATGGCCATGCCCACTCTGGCCACACCCACCATGGCCACGCCTCCTCCAGCCCTTCAAGGTCAAACACAATCCTGGTGCGTCCCTCAGTGAAACACCCCTGATCTACAGGATTTGGGTTTTTTTTTCTAGTGTCACTTTTAGTGGCAAATCCCTGTTATAATCTCTTTAGCACAATGGAGCAATATATTCATATTTTTAGTCCTCTTTTCTGGGCTGAAGTAGCATTTCTGATAATTTGGTTGTGAAAAAAGGATAGGAAAAAAAGGATGGACCTGTGAGTGGGAAGGGGATGTAAGAATCATTTCCTTCTTTCACTTGTTAGTAAGATCCTGTTAGTACCAAAACAAAACATTTTCTTAATGAGCCCTAGATGATATGGCTTTGTGCAAAAGTGATTTGCAAGATGTTACTCTATAAGAGCTCCAGCATAATGAAAGTGAGATATAACACTCAATGATGTTTGCATGTTTAAAGGAAGACGGCAGATTGGAAATAGACTTGTTCGCACATTTTTCTGGCACTGCAGCCAGTAGTCAGCATTAAAATGTTCTAGTGAATTCCACTGTGCATAGAGATTCTGTTTTTGAGATCTTAAGAATGTGCATTAATCAAAAAAAGTAATCAAATTCATTTGCCAAAGAATCAAGTCACTATGTAACGTGAAGTTTGTTTAACTCATTGTGAAACAATAATCATATGACTATAGCTCTAGTCCTCATTTCTCTAAGCTTTTATAAACTTATAAAAGTCCCTTTCTGGTATCAGATTGCAATAAAAAGAAACATTTTCCCCCAAAGAAACTGTATTTACTTTAGTTGTATTTTTCCAAATTCCCTTAATATTAAATAACCACTTTTAAATAGTAAAAATAGGCCAAATGATGGCTGCGTAACAAAGAAAAAAGATGAAATTGCCTTTTTACAGAAATCAAATACTAAACATTGAAAAATAGCTTGTGTTCCAATTACCCAGCTTGTAATTTTGCATGAATGCCAACAAACATTACATATAGTTTCCATGCTAAGGTCAGGAAAAAACATCTCTTGGTCCATGCAGTTTTTCAGTGCTATGCAGGACTAAGTGCATTGGTAGAGAGATCTGTAGTTTTATGAAGAGATGCTGTGTTGTTCATGCCAATATCTAAGAAAGAAGAGTTTTATTTTTCTATATCAGTAATGGCTAACCTTTTCAGGACTGAGTGACCAAAGCACATGCGCGAATGCATGCCCAAACTCCCCAAATGCATTGCTTGCGTGGCCCTGCGCATGCACGCGCAACCCCCTCACACACCCTGCCACCTCTGTGCATGCGTGCGTGCCCTCCCAATAAAGTTTGAATTTTTTCCTCAATTCACTGACAAAAATTAGTGCTCTTTTAGGTTTCTCCCTGTCGATGTTTTATGGATTTTGAAAAATTAGCTTTCCATTTTAAGTAGTCCTCACTTAATGAGGAGCACTTAATAACCATTTGAAGTTAGGATAGCCTTTTAAAGTGTGTTTTATGGCCTGTAAAACACATTCGACCATCTTAAAATGTCCACCCCCAGCACAGTCACATGACGACATTTTGTGCACTTGGCAAGCAGCTCACATTTAAGATCAGTTGTATCATCCTCTACAACTGTGATTAGCAACTTATAACTATCATAAACCTGGTTGTAAAATCAAGTCAGGTCACATGGTAATCTGATGAACTCAATTTACGACCAAACTTCTGGGCCCACTTGTGATTGTAAAATTGAGAACTACCTATAATGATTAATTGATTATGTGCAATCAAGTTGGTGTCGACTTTTAGAAACCATAGATCAGGGGCAGGCGAGGGTTGCTGATGGCATTACTGCTGGTTCGGCGCGCAAAAAATGAACTTATCTTTTCTTTTATGTATACTGAGAGTATCTGCACCAAAGACAAATTCCTTGTGTGTCCAATCACACTTGGCCAATAAAGAATTATATTCTAATCTATAAAGAATTTCGATTAGGGTTAGGTTCAGCTTCTTTCTACCATAAGTGTGATATTGTTACATTTTTGTCCCTTGGCCTATATTTCTTTTTCTCCCAGAATATCATAAAAACAGGTAGCGCCTTACTGGATCCTCGCACAGAAGACCTTTGGGAACACATCCAGAGGACAGAAGGGGGTACCGCTCACTTACTGAAACACTACGAAGAATATTTTCATAATCTGGCAAAGAACATGAAAAAAACCTATATAAAACCTTTTGTTATCATTGCTGCAAACATGAGTAAGTTCTTGCCTCTAGTGATCTTTTTTTCCTATCAGATGTGACTTTTTAAAAGCAGTTCTTCCTCAAACATGGCAATAGTGCTGGCTGGGGAATTGTGGGAGTTGAAGTCCACAGGTCTTAAATTTGCCAAGTTTGAGAATGGCTGTCTTAAAGCCTCTCTTCAGTGCCTGAAACCTTCCAAGCGTTCAGCAAAACTGCTCTCATGGGGAACCCTTGGTTCGCTTAACAACCGCTGCAAAAAAATGTTTATAAAATTGAGTCAGTCACATAGGTCAGTGGTCTCCAACCCTGGCAACTTTAAGACCTGTGGACTTCAACTCCCAGAGTTCCTCTTTGCTGTCCATTGGCTTTGCTGGCTGAGGAACTCTGGGAGTTGAAGTCCACAAGTCTTAAAGTTGCCAAGGTTGGAGACCACTGACATGGGTGACCTGATTTACAACTGTCACAAATTACTATTGTCATGGGTAGGCCCTGTTGTAACTCGAGGACTATAGTTTATATCCTGCTTTGAAATTACTGAGACCATCCCTGCCAGGGAAGGGAAGCAGTTTAAAAAAGCACTTCCATTTTCTCTCATGAGGCAAAATGACTGTTCCCAAAATAAGTGTATTATGATATCTATGTATATATGTGTGTATATAATATATAACATATATGATACACATACTATATACTCTGTTTCCCCGAAAATAAGCCCTTCCTGAAAATATTGCAATGCAGCAGCAGCCATGAGGTGACCACGCTCGCCATCAGCTGCACCTCAAAAATAATAAGACTTCCCTAAAAATAAGGCCAATTGCTTATTTTGGGGAGTCAAAAGAAAATAAGACCCTGCCTTATTTTTGGGGAAACACAGTATATATTTGTGTGTGTGTAACATACTTGAAAAAGAACAGGAAGGTTGGCTATAGGACAGATATAGCTAAACATTCAATTTCTCCATATGGAGCTAGATACTTTGTCATGATAAAATGTAAAAAGTAAGTAAAGTAAATTAGCAATAGCAGTTAGACTTATATACCGCTTCATAGGGCTTTCAGCCCTCTCTAAGCGGTTTACAGAGTCAGCATATCGCCCCCAACAACAATCCGGGTCCTCATTTCACCCGCCTCGGAAGGATGGAAGGCTGAGTCAACCCTGAGCCGGTGAGATTTGAACTGCTGAACTGCAGATAGCAGTCAGCTGAAGTGGCCTGCAGTACTGCACTCTACTCTAAATTAAAAAAGCAATACAATAAAAAATATAAATGAACAATCCTCCTGTTTATGGTCTTCACAGATCTGTGCAGCAAAGGAAAACTGAAGTGAAATCATAAGCACGTTCACAGTTTTGCTTACTGATTACTTTGCTTAATTCATCAAGTTTCTGAAAGCAAGTGTAGTAGCTTAATGAAGATTATCTATACCCAGTGGTCCAAGTGAGGGGGAAAATTGATAAATGTTAGTGTTTCAGAATCACTCAGCCCTTTGTCAAACTCAACAGCTCTCCGGGATTCCTAACCTATCAGTCTCTTCCACACCATCACCATTTCCACCCTACCACCTGTGGACGATGGTGTGGAAAGGAGAACAAAAAAACAGGAAGATAGACATGTCACTCTCTAAATTCAATAAGCAAAGAATTGCCTCACCGACAGGGAATTCAGCAACTGCTGAGGAATTTGACAGGGAGATTAAATGAGAATGAGAAAAAAGGAACCAAAGAAAATATTTAGGTCTAGTTCTGACATTAAATTTCTGTATTTGTACATGAAGACAAATAGGAGGGCTGGGTGAATGCCACAGTCAACAGATAATTGGCTCTATTTAAGGTCAGAAAATTGCCAGTTATTTTGAGAATGAAATTAGGAATGTTTAGTCCGGAATTTAGTGTTAATGAATTGAGGGGGCTTCCTTCTGTCTGAAGTACAGCTTTAGTTCCTCTCATTTATTGGTTTCAATTAGTATGTGATCTTGTACTAATTTGATCTGCAGAATATATTGTTATAAATCTAATTTGTATCCTCAAGATAGGGGTTTTACTATTTTCCATATGAAGGTAGAAGAATGACTGTTTTCATTCAATGAAAATGAAATGGCTCAAATAGGATTTAAACCCTAGATTTTCTAAACCTCATTTAACTCTAACCAGTACATTTCAGATATGTTGTGATCTATCTTAATACAAACTGGCATTTTTCAAGAGGACAGTTGCAATTTGTGATTATCAAATGCAATGTTGCATTATTTTAGTTGACAGAAAGAAAAGTTGGTTAGAATTGTGAAATTAAAATGGTAATCTGTCATTTGGAAACTGCATGCAATCCTCCCATTTGCAGCCCTCCATGATTCGGTAAAAAAACGTTTCTGGGTTTTATCAGAATGATCTGTGGTATTTTTCGTGGAAGAAAGGCAAAATTAAATGTGTTGAGCCGCTATGAGTTTGGATACTTAAAATTACCATCTATCTCCCCCCCCCCCAAAAAAAACTGTGACATTCATCTTGGAACTTTTAGAGGCAGCCATCCATCATAATCACTTCAAAGTGCAGCCCCCCCAGGCTAAAAGAAGACACCTGCTCTTGAAGTATATTTATTTTCCTACATCCTTATTGCAAAAGACATTTCTCACTGACATCGCTGCTCTACAAAAACACTTAATAGCTTTTCAAGACGCACTGAAGCCCAACGGTAGAACCTTTCCGTTGCCTGCAGAAGCTATGGGGGTTAATCCCTGACCTATTCAAGTAGGGGTGGGAAGAATCTTGCTGAAAACATAAATTAAATGAATAAGTAGTCTGAATTGGTACAGCAACCTGTTCATACTTCTAGACTATGGGGCTGATTTTCGAAGAAATCAGTTAAAGTTGTCAAATATACAATGCTTTCTTAAAAATGCTTAACTATATTTCTGTCCTGGAATATAGCACCACCAAAATGGACAGGTGTGTGAATGTCTTCACACATTTATTTCCAACTTTGAGTCCTTCCTTCCTGAAAAAAAAATCCTATAACTATCATGAAACTTTCTCCCAATATCTCTTTGGTGTAAAAAAACTAATAAAGCATTAAATTTACTAAACTATCACTTGATTATTTAAGCCTTATGGGAAAGAAGTGAATTATACGATGACTTTTCTTGTTTACATTGCTTGTTACATAGTTTATGTTGTTTCTTTTTAGTTATTGCTGTTGACATATTTGAAAAGTCCAATTTTACGGGAACTAGAGTACCACATTTTAGTACAATCAAAGAAGATTATCCAAAAGATTTGGAATCATCTGTTTTGTTTCCTGAAACTTTGCTCAAAACATCTATCAGAAAAGGTATGATGCTGTTTTAGAGTACCTCTTCTCCTCACCAAATTTATTGGGATTGCAACTTTTATTTCCAAGTAGAATAACTTCCTGAACTTTTTGAAATTCTAAAAATTTCAATACAAGCACATTTAGATATCTTGAGGTTGAGAAGGTTTATCGGAATGGAATAACAGGAATGTTCAGATCCATTTTTAAGTTGTTGCCTGAGAAAGATTAAGTATGACTTAGAGGAGACAAAGTAGACGATGCTAATACTTGATAACAGAATGCATTTTCTAACATTTCCCTCTGCAAAGTTTGACTTCATACTTAAGGACGATGAAGAAGAAAAAGAACTAAAGTTGAAATTATACTGACCAGAGAGATCCCGTAGGGTCTTCTTTCTCATTTCGCCCAACAGGTGTACCAAAAATCAGAATTTTTAATTTGCATGGTTCTTTTTTCTTCTTTTTATTGGTCTCATAATGATTAATTTTGAATATATTATTTTGTCAATACTGTTGAATTTACATTTTTCTGTTACTACTATTTTTTTTTAAAAAAACTGTAAGTTGTAAACCATTATGGGATAGTGGGAAAGACTAGAAGGAAAATACAGATGTAATAAATGTTTCATTCTGATCTTCAATTACAAATTATTTTAATTTATTTAATCTTAATCTCATTGCTGCTTGAAGTGTAAATCCACATCTCGGATGATAGCCTATAATTTGGCATCATGTTTTTTTCTTCAGTGGGTCCTACAACAAAGCCATCAAACTATAGACTCTTACTGAAGATGGAGGATGAAATTGTAAATAATAAAAATACACATGCCAAAAGACAGCGTCGGCATCCAGAAAATTCCAGCCAGCATGCTGTAGCCATGGTAATTATATATCGAACCTTGGGATGTTTTCTGCCTAAGAACTATGATCCTGACCGAAGGAGTTTAAGGTAAATTTATATTTTTAACATGCTTGAATAGTAATTCTGCGTTTGGCAATTGTGCTTAAGTATGACCAAATTGGGAAATGCGGTGGCTCAGTGGCTAAGACGCTGAGCTTGTCGATCAGAAAAGTCAGCAGTTCGGCGGTTTGAATCCCTAGCACCGCGTAATGGACTGAGCTCCCGTTATTCGTCCCAGGTTCTGCTAACCTAGCAGTTTGAAAGCATGTAAAAATGCAACTATAAAAATAGGGACCACTTTGGTGGGAAGATAACAGTGTTCCGTGCACCTTCGGCATTTAGTCATGCCGGCCACATGACCACGGAGATGTCTTCGGACAATGCTGGCTCTTCCTCTTTGAAACGGAGATGAGCACTGCCCCCTAGAATCGGGAACAACTAGCACATTGTGCGAGGGGAACCTTTACTTTACCTTTTTATGACTAAATCAAGTATTGTACATTTAAACTTAAGTTTACTGAGAAATTAGTTGCTGATATTTCTCTTGGTTGTTCTGGATGATCCTAGAAAGTAATTCACAATGAAATAGATACCACTTTGGAAAAAAATAGGATTTATTTGTTTAAATAATTTATCTTAGAATTAGAACCTCAAGGATTTAATTCAGTTAGATGTGTGAACTGACTCCGTTATGTTGAGGATGTTATGCATGTTCTGTCAGTGCTTTTAAAAATTCTGATGACTCGTTAATACATGAAATCCATCATTCATTTGCTACCAGGCAGTGAATCTGCTTGCTTAAACTGTCCCTTTAGATGTCTTCACACAGAAGAGAATTCAGTACCGAGTCGTGGCTAAACTTAAAGTAATATACTCTTTGGAAAATAATAAACTATTTTGTTCTACATCTGTAATGATAACGTCGTTCTATTTTCCAGGTTACCCAACCGCCCCACCATTAATACTCCAGTAATCAGCGTAATCATTTACAGAGATGGAAATTCTTTGCCTAATCTAGTGGACAGCCCAATTATGATTGAGCATGTTATGCTGGAAACAATGGAGAGAACAAAGCCTGTGTGTGTCTTCTGGAACCACTCAATTGCGTATGTTTTTCAATCTGCACTCTTTTCTACAGGCAATTATTGTGGGTGGGCATTTTAGAATAGAATAAAATGGATGAGCTGGAAGGGACCTTGAAGGTCTTCTAGTCCAGCCCCTGCTCAAGGAGAAGAACCTATACCCGTGATGGAGAACCTATGACACCTGTGCTGGATGTGGCATGCAGAGCTGTCGCCCATTGTTCTTCTGGGTTCCAGCACACCGGCCAGCTGGTCTTCATGCACATGGGACTGCCCGGAAACTGGAAGAGCACCCACCCGGTGTGCATGCGCACGCCAGGAAGATGATCTTCTGATTTTTGGCGGCACAAGCACACCTGCCAGCTGGTCTTTACACATGCATGCAGGCCAGAAACCGGAAGACCAGGTTGCCGGTTTCAACAACAACAACAACAAAACTTCTCTCTTTTTTACATAGTATAAACAGCAGTGACAACGTCATTGGCTGTTATTTGTTGCCTATTAGAAATAAAGACTAGGTAACAAGTTTTTAATAAAGTACTCCAGTATTCAGACAGACAGATGGCTTTTTTAGACAAATTTACACAACGTATTTATTTGAGAACAATTTCTAGACAGAAGTTAGCTGCTTAACTGGAAAGAAGTTCAATTAAAAAAAACCCAACTATTTCAACTTTAACAGAACATAAATTATCGATGTACTTTTTGAAGCACCATCAAATTGTCACAAAGACAATTCTGTTAATTATCAGTAGCCTTCTGTCACTATTAGTCATTTTTACTGTTTGTAATGAAAAACAGAAAGGATATGATTGTGGGTATAAAAATAATTTCGCTGAACCTCTTACTTCTTTTCATTCTGGTCGTGATTTGCTCCATTCCCAAGCGCCCCGTAGGCACCCACTTGGGCAGAGAAATAATGGAGATTCAAAGCTTTGCTGCTTGCAAATGGGACACTTTGAAATGGAGTGATTAGGTCCATTTCCAAGTGTCCCATTTGCAATCAGACGAAGCTTCGTCTCCTTCTAGGTGAAAAGTTCCTGGCGGAGCCAGGCAGAGGCATTGGTGGGGGGGAGGAAGGCAATTCCAATGTGCTGCCCACTCCATCCCACCATCTCTCAGACTGCTTGTGGCCCTGCCAGGCAGGTGCCTATATGGAGCATTGTGATTGCCTGCCTCCCCCATGCCTATGCCTGCTGCTGATGCCACCGTGCAAACCTCTTGCAAGTTTTCTGTGAGCCAGGCAGCAGCACAGCACATCCAGATCACCTATCTATAGCAGTAGCAATAGCAGTTAGACTTATATACCGCTTCATAGGGCTTTCAGCCCTCTCTAAGTGGTTTACAGAGTCAGAATATCACCCCCACAGTCTGGGTCCTCATTTTACCCACCTCGGAAGGATGGAAGGCTGAGTCAACCCTGAGCTGGTGAGATTTGAACCGCCGAACTGCAGATAACAGTCAGCTGAAGTGGCTGCAGTACAGCACTCTAACCACTGCGCCACCTTGGCTTCCCCTCCCCCCCCCACCTCCACGCTCAGACTTATTTGCCCCTTCCAAGGGGCCAGCAGGCTGTGGCCAGACACCATTGGTCCCCATGCACTCTCCAACTCTAGTGCTGGCCACGCCCATTCCCACAGGCTTATTTTTGGGGTAGGGCTTATATTAGGTTAGTGGTTATTTTCAGGGAGGGTCTTCTTTTTGGGGAAACACAGTATTTTAAATTTCATTCAGGAACAGAATCACCTTACCATATGTTCTAGGGCCGTCATGGCGAACCTGTGGCACGCGGTGCCATTTTTGAGGGCACATGAGGTGTTGCCCTGTCAGCTTTAGCGCACATGTGTGCACTGTCCAACTGATTATCAGCCATTTTTCACCCTTTGGAGGCTTCCCTGAAGCCATTCCTGAACTTCTGGTTTGCGTGTTGGGCTGTTTTTTGCCCTCCCCAGGCACCTAAAAAGCCTCTGGAGCCTGGGGAGGGTGAAAAACGGACCTACCAGGCCCACCGAAAGTCAGAAAATGGGCCATTTCTGGCCTCTGGAGGGCCTCCGGGAGGGGAGAAGGCCGTTTTCACCCACCTCAGGCTCCAAGAAAGCCATGTGCTCATTCCTGGGGCAGTGGGGGGTGGTCACATGTGCATGTGCAGGGGGCACGGCATGGGGTGGCATTAAATTATGGGGGTGCAATAGCATGCACGTGCGTGTTTTTGGCACCCGAGGCAAAAAAGTTTCACCATCACTGTTGTAGGGAACTTCTGAGCTTCTTTTTCAATGGATGATGGCATTATTATTATTAATTAATTAATTATTTTTGCAGCTCTTACAGAGTTATAAGAAGTATGTGAGCCATCAAAATAACATCTTGGAGAATGTGGGAAACACTGCGCCCATATCTTGAAACCAATGCTAGGATATAAAAATAGATATATACCAAATAATCCCGAGAGATTTAGAATAATGGGATTTTATTATAGCTTTCCAGCCAGGAACGGGCTCACTATTATTTAAAGATCAAAGAGATAGCTAAGTGATAATCATGGGCTACTTGCACTGCTTATCCTACCTGTGTGTAATGTTGCCATTGGTCATGATGAAGCAGAGTTGAAAGGAACAACACACCTTTGCAAACATTGACTTCAATGGCCAGACAGTACATTAATGAGCCCTGATGCTCCTGAACATATGGGTGTTGTTCTTGAGAAGTGGAGATTAATAATGAAAACACTGGTTTTCATAAAAGCTGCACTTTTTAAAAATCTCTTACGTTTTGTGAGTTGCACTGTTAATTATTTAGAGGAGGGACAGCAATGAGAAGTTCCAATCCATCACTGAAACAGTTTGGCCTGTCAGATAACAAATATAATTGATTGTTTCCTAGTATGATTTGATTGCTTATTTGTACCCTACCACTATCATTAAGTGTTGTATCTTATGATTCATGATGAATGTATCTTTTTTTATGTGCAATAAGTGCATATGCACCAAAGAGAAATTCCTTGTGTAATCACACTTGGCCAATAAATAATTCTATTCTATTCTAATTGGAATTGGATTTCTTTCCCACTTTCATTGACCAGAACTAGAGAAACAGCAGGAGGCTGGTCTTCCAAAGGGTGTGAACTGTTTTCTCGACGCCAGAACCATATTATTTGTCAATGTAACCACATGACCAGTTTTGCAGTCCTGATGGATATGTCAAATCGTGAAGTAAGCAGTTCCCTTGTGATTATTGTGTTTATTGCAGTAATGAAACAGTGTTTGATGAGAGTTAAAAAGCAAATGAGATCATTTTAAATTAGTGTTTTATTTTTTACTTAAAAGCTACCTTTCAGTTTATCAAAGTAATAGTGCTTTAACCCACAGGGCTCTGTTTCAGCCACAACATACTTACAGAGAGGAGGATTCATTGTTTTGGTTCATTTCCTTTTGTTTTATCACCACCATATGATGAACATTTTTAGAAAAAGAATTGCTATCATTAAAAAAAAATCAGGAAGGTGGAAGCAACTCTTTTGATTAATAAATATTATTAAAAGGCATAAGTTGCCATGAACTGCAACCTTAGCTAGTCTGAAAAAATGCTACCAGATTTTTCATTGTTGACCACCATTTTAGCCTCCTGCTACAATGTCACTTTTAATGAACTAGCCGATAACCCGGCATTGCCCGGGTATTTATTTATAGGGGGAAAATGTCCAGACCAAACATAATTTCTAATGTTGGATTTTCCCCCTTACCAGAGGGAGCCCCCTTTTGGAGTACTGTGAAGCCGTTACCATGGCAACTCTACTGCCCTGTACAGTAGAAGTCATTTAAAGCACAACAGGCTGTATCATAATAGAACACACACCCCGAGAGATGTTAGGGATGTCTTAACCCCACAGTATTTGTCTCTAGAGAATAAGTCATCTGTGTCCCAATTTGGTTGAAATTGTTTGAGGCGTTCCAGAGTTATGCTGGAACACACACACACACACACACAAACACACACACAAACACACACAGAGAGAAAGCCATATCTATCTATCTATCTATCTATCTATCTATCTATCTATCTATATATCTATCTATCTATCATCTATCTCTATCATCTATCTATCTATCATCTATCTATCTATCTATCTATCTATCTATCTATCTATCTATCTATCTAGATATCTATCTATCTATCTATCTATCTATCTATCTATCTATCTATCTATCTATCTATCTATCTATCTATCTAATTTCTGATTACCTGTATTTCCTTCCAGATTTAAATCTGAGCCTTACTTGATATAAGGTGTCAAGACAGCTAGTTTTTTTTAAATTGTTGATTATTTACTAATTTAATAGTTTATATTTCTTCTGTTAATGACTCAAGGAAAGCAGGACATTAATGGGCCTCAGAGGCTTCCGGGGGGTGGGGATTCAAGATGGCAGCCACCTGATTAAGCCCCACCCTTTTTTTATGCATGGCATACACATAAAAAGGTCTTGAATCCTTTGCCCGGTCCTCCCACAGATGCCCATAGCCTAACCCCAACCCCTCCGTACCTTGCAATTCAATCTATGTTTTGCAAAGCAAAGTATGAACTCAGAACTGTCCATGTTTAATCCTTTGTACCATGCTTTGGGTCTGCAAATTGCTCTGTGGCTTAATGTATTTATCCTTGCTACACGATGACAGAGTGAGTTATTACAATTCCCATTTCAAAGATGGGGACTTGCCAAAGTCAGGCATCCATTTTTAAGGGAATTGCAGATGGATTTGTAGGGAAGAGTGCAGGGAAAGAAATGCTGAAGTCATGAGGTCTCTTGCGTGGGCACAGCTTAAAACGTCCGATGGGGTTTCCTGCAGGAATTTAATAGTTTGACCTACGAGCAGTCTGTGCTTTAAAAAGAATGTCTTACCTCCCCTGTTGCAATACCTATTTTTTAATTTCTTATTTATACATGCACTTTGAGAAACGTAGAAGTTTCTTCACTGTGCTTCATCTTGAGGCTTTTCTTTCTGGCATAGAATAGCCTCTTATTAATGGGGATATACAGTACTTCAAGCAGTGAATTAGAAATACAAATGTAAACACTGAAGAAAAGGACTGGAATCCATTTAACTGTGGTCTTCTTTCACTACAAAAACTTGTCAGTGAATTAATTCACTGCTTGACATATTCCCTGAAGTTTTTTTTTTTAAAAAAAACTAAATCACTCTTAGAAATTGACAGCCTTTCATACCACTGAAAAGAATGTGGATTTGAGATAGAACAGCGTTTAGTCAAATGAACATACTATCCATGATTTTAAAAGTATAATAACCGAGCATTTAGAAGGGGAATAAAGACAAATGAATAATGTTGTTTTTTTATCAGCCCATGCCTGTAACAAACAAACTGATATTTTTATTTTACAGTATGATGACGTACTTCCTCTCAGGATCATCACTTACACGACAGTTTCCATCTCACTGGTAGCTTTGCTGCTGACCTTCATACTTCTGGTCTTGATCCGAACTTTGCGGTCCAACCTGCACAGCATTCACAAAAACTTGGTGGCTGCTCTGTTCTGCTCCGAGTTAGTCTTCCTGATAGGAATCAATCAGACGGAAAATCAAGTAAGACTTAACTTTCAGTGCCTTTTGTCTAACATGCCTTTTCTCGCCTTGATATACATCAAACAAAAAAGTCTACCATGACTCAAAGGCGTGAATGCATTCCTATCAGTTTTGCTACCAAATTGTTTTATTTGGAGTGAAAGAGATGGTTGAGCTTAAGATGGATCTCACAGAAACACTGTTTATTTAAGTATCTAGACCAGTGATGTCGAACCTTTTTTCCTTCAGGTGCCAAAAACACATACACACACACGGGCATGATAGCGTGTGCCAATACCCAGAATCCAATGCCCCACCCCTACGCATGCGCATGTGACCCCCCCGCCCGCGCGATCCCCGTTTTGGTGCTAGCAGGCCTCCCGAAGCCTCCTGGAACCAAAAATGGGGTGCGGGGGTGGCGCTGCATCCCCCCACCCCCCAAACATACATGCTTGACCCACCCTACCCCCTCGCATGTGCATGTTTCTTCCTGCACAGAAAAGAAAATTAGCTGGCTGATGAGAGGCGGGTGCACATGCACAGTGAAACTAACCTGGGCAATGGCTCATGTGCCGGCTGAGATGGTGCCATGTGCCACCTGTGGCACATGTGCCATAGGTTTGCCATCATAGATCTAGACCAGGGATGTCAAACTTGTGACCTGCCAGATGCGTCACGAACTGGCCACGCCCATGCGTGGGGGGAGGGAAATCGCAATAGGTCATGTGACGCCACCATGATAACACAAATTTGAGACCCCTGACCTAGAGCTTCACAGTTTTTTTATTTTTCAACTTCTTGTTGCCTTGGGGGAGGGCAGAGTAGAGATGAAGACCTAAGTTGGGCCTGTGTTAAATCTTTAACCCAATCATTCTGAGAAGACTTTGGGGACTTTATCTCAATAAAATGTATTAACTCTTTAGCTCTCCTTCTTTATATGAAAGAGCCAAGGTGGCGCAGTGGTTAAATGCAGCACTGCAGGCTACTGCTAGATCAGCAGGTCAGCGGTTCAAATCTCACCGGCTCAGGGTTGACTCAGCCTTCCATCCTTCGGAGGTGGGTAAAATGAGGACCCAGATTGTTGGGGGCAATATGCTGACTCTCTGTAAACCGCTTAGAGAGGCCTGAAAGGCCTATGAAGCGGTATATAAGTCTACTGCTATTGCTATTGCTATTGCTATATATTGTACTAGCACTCTTTGCACTTCTAAGGAACTTGTGGCAAGATTTTTTTTTCCAAATTAATTAAATTCACCCCATGCCAAATCCGTTAAATTATTCATGTAATAATTCAGAGCATTTGCTCAGAAGTGTATGTTTTTAATAAGCTTGAAAGCAGGAGATAATCATGAGTTACTTAACAAAAATATCCTGCCCCATCTTAAGACATTTCTTAGCAAGAAAGCCGGAAATCTTTCAGAAAGGGCCACTCCTTGAATTGTAGTGAGATCTGCTGGGAATGTCTTTCAGACAGTTTTCAAACCTTCCTTGCAGAATAAGAATAATCTCGGCAGTCACACGCAAATGAGCATGAAAAGTCCAAGAATTTAGGAAAACAATTGACACAGAGTCACTCGACATTTCACTTCACTTTTATTAATTTCTGTAAGGCAGGGATCACATGACTGGGTGAGGTTTCAGCCACGCGTGAATGATTGATTGACAAAATTCTCTATTTTCAATGTTGCATATCTGAAATAAGCAGTTTGCATTATTATGACCCAAGCAGAGACACATGCCAAATAAATACTCAGAATTATGAGAGTAAAAGACTTTACAAGGAGAGTTTAAAGTTGCCAAGTTTTTAAATTGTGAGTATAAAACTGCCAGCTCTTTCCTGAAGTCTTGATTAAATAAACAGATTATCCTCCTTTGGTAATTTTAACATAGAATAGTGAGCTGTGTTCTGATACAAAAAGAGATCTTGTGGGGCCATAAGTAGACCAAAATTACCATTTCCATTTCCTGTTAACCAGTGTGGTGTTGTTGTTAGTTGCGAAGTCGTGTCCGACCCATCGCGACCCAATGGAAAACATTCCTCCAGGCCTTCCTGTCCTCTACCATCCTCTGGAGTCCATTTAAGCTCACACTGACTGCTTCAGTGACTCCATCCAGCCATCTCATTCTCTGTTGTCCCCTTTTTCTTTTGCCCCCTCCCCCCATCGTTCCCAGCATTAGGCTCTTCTCCAGTGAGTCCTTCCTTCTCATTAGGTGGCCAAATTATTTGAGTTTCACCTTCAGGATCTGGTCTTCTAAAGAGCAGTCAGGGTTGCTCTCCTCTAGGCCTTATTGGTTTGATTGCCTTGCATTCCAAGGGACTCGCAGGAATCCTTCTCCAGCACCATAGTTCAAAGGCCTCAATTCTTTGACACTCAGCCTTTCTTATGGTCCAACTGTTAACCAGTGTAGAATTAGGTAAATTTTTCAAACCACACTTAATCATAGTTTTTCAATAAAAGTAGTCCTCAACTTATGACTACAATTGAGCCTAAAATATATGTTGTTAAGTGAAAAATGTGTTGAGTGAGTTTTGGTTTACTTTTCTTGCCACCATTGTTAAATGAATCAATGCAGTTGTTCAAAGTAGTAACACGGTTGTTAAGTGAATCTAATTTCCCCGTTGACTTTGCTTGTCAGAAGGTCACAAAAGGGAATCACATGACCTTGGGACACTGGGACCATCATAAATGTGAATCAGTTGTCAATCTTCTGAATGTAAATCACCTGACCACGGGGATGTTGCAACGGTCTTAAGTAAAGTGTGAAAAATAGTCATAATTAGTGATGGGTTCCTACCGGTTCGGACCGGTTCAACCGAACCGGTAGTGGTTTGGCGGCCTGGGTCGCTGGAACTGGCAGGGACCCAGGCCTGCCATGCCCTCGAACTGGTTCTCCCAGCAGTGCCATTGGCTGTTGGCTATTATAGCTGTTGGCTGTTTTTTGCTTCTGCGCATGCACAGAACAATTTTTATCGTATTGCGCCTGGCACGTATCAAGCGTGTGCGGCGCACCCATGAGCAAATTGGCAGTAGTGACTGCTGGAACCCACCCCTGGTCATAACTCACTTTTTTCAGTGTCGTTGTGACTATGAAGGGCCATTAAGTGAACTGTTGTAAGTTGAGGACCACCTGTACAAGTTAGTTTTATTGACTTGTTTGACATTGGGTTGCTTTAATGCATCATAGTTAAGACTGGTCACATGTTGCTCCAGAAGTTCATAAAAGGGGGTTTAGGGGGTTTTCTGGGAAGATCTTAGGGATCTTAGCTTTCCAAAATTATGAATGTATAGTTGACTTTAGGTTGCTATAAATTAAGAGAAAATATGTTTCTGGGGAACAATGTAAGATGATGATTCTCCTAACTTTTCTTTGGGGACTCAGAAACATCTAATTAGACATGTTTAAAATGAGTGCTGGATGACTTTTACGTTTGATCTAGTGTAGAATGACTTACCGTGTTTTCCCGAAAATAAGACAGGGTCTTATTATCTTTTAACCCCTGAAATAAGCACTTGGCCTTATTTTCGGGGAGGTCTTATTATTTTTGGGATGCAGGAGGCGACAAGCGTGGTCACCTCATGGCTGCTGCTGTGTTGCAATTTTTTTGGAGAGGGCTTATTTTGGGGGCAGGGCTTATTTTAGCGCAGGCGCTCCAAAGCCCGATAGGGCTTATTATCAGGGGAGGGCTTATTTTTGGAGAAGCAGGGTAGCATTACAGAAGATAGTCCCCCCTCCAAAAAAATGGATTGGCTGCCATGCATAAAACAGTAAATTTGGAATGCAACCCTTATGAATGTTCACTTACATATAACCATACATTAATAGTTGTGCTAAAAAATATGGTGTCTTGGTAGAGGCAGTTCTAATTGATCTGGATTCTTTCTTTTTTCTAGTTTGTGTGCACCGTAATAGCCATTCTTTTGCACTATTTCTACATGAGCACGTTTGCTTGGATATTTGTTGAGCAACTTCATATCTACCGCATGCTGACTGAAGTGAGAAACATCAATTTTGGGCACATGAAGTTCTATTACGTTATGGGTTGGGGGATTCCTGCCATTATTACAGGTAAGAATGGGCATAAATTTAGGTTTATTTTTATGACTGCCATAACTTTCTCCCAGGAATTCTTGGTAATTGAAAATTGGGGAAAGTTTTATATATTTTGAGCAAATACAGGCAAGACATATCAAAGGTTTCTACTTCAAGTTGTGAAAATACTACCTTAGGCTAGAGAAAAGCATACAAAATTAATATTCTGGTTTTAAATGCTGCCATTTAATTTCCATTCCCATCAAATGTACATTAAACTAGAAGTTAAACATAGTGACTTAAAATATTTGAATGAAAATTTTTAAACGTGATTATCCAAAGTTATTCTGAATAAATACGGTGTCTCAAATGAACGAAAATATATTCACTACCAGGTCTAAAATATTTTCCATCACAGTTGTACATTCTAATTGTTACCAGCTGGTAAGTGATGACACTTTTCAAAGTGACATGATATGACTGTGAATGGTTCAAGTAACATCTGAAGGATCATAACTTTTCTACCTTGTTATTTGCATCAGAAACCTAATTTCTGCAGTCTTAAATATTAGCAGCCTAATAATCAAGGCTATCTTATGAACATTATTAAAGAATACAGTGGATTGTATGTGGAACCATTCCATCAGTCCTGGACTAAATAAATACTGGCTGAAATGATGAAGAGCAAATAGAAACTCACAGACTTGGGGAATGGATGTGAGAAGATGCTGTACTAGAAAAAATAGTTATGCTTGACAAGGTTGAAGAAAGTAGGAGGGAGAACTGGAGATAACAGTAGATAGAGCGGATCGAAGAGATTACTCAACTAACCTTGGAACCTTGCATTTGCCCATATAGTCACTATTTTGATCCCAGCTTGATGAGACTTGCTAAATTTAAAAAGTGAAAGCAAAAAATGCAATCCATATTTCCTTGACTGTAGCCAATCTTCTGTTGTATTTTCATCCACTTAAGTTGTATAGAAGTACTAGTTGATAACACGGCATTGCCCAGGTATTTATTTATAGGGGGAAAATATCCAGACCAAACATAATTTCTAATGTTGGATTTTCCCCCTTACCAGAGGGAGCCCCCTTGTGGAGTACTGTGAAGATGTTACCATAGCAACTCCACTGTGCTGTACAGTAGAAGCCATTTTACAGCAGTACAGTAGAAGCCATTTAAGGCACAACAGGCTGTATCTTAACAGAACACCCCCCCCAAGGGGTGTTAGGGGTGTCATACCCCCCCCCCCCAGTATTTGTTTCCAGAGAATAGGTCATCTGTGTACCATGTTTGGTTGAAATTGTTCGAGGTGTTCCAGAGTTATGCTGGAACATACACACACAAACAGCCATCTATATATAGATATAGAATATAGAAGTATATATACTGTATATAAGTGTTATGTCAAAGCACCTGGTATGTGCAAATATGGGAGGGAGCATACTGCTTCCTTTTGCCTTTCAGCTACACCTTAGGAGCCTTCCAGGCAGAAAACCATTTTTGTGTTGCATTTGTGCTGATAAATAAATAAAGGGAGACTAGTATAGATCTATTTCAAGAATATTTGGGCATACCAAGTGCTTTGACATAACACTTAATCATTTCCTTGGCTCAGCTGATAAGGGAGGAGAGCTTGTGGCTAAGAGGCTAATACAAGTGCCTAAAATGTAAAAACAGCCCAGGTTCGAATCTCAGTAAGGTTATGGCTAGCTGATGAGAAATAGATCTATACTAGTCGCCCTTTATTTATTTATCAGCAGAAATGCAACACACACACACACACATAAGAGAGAGAGAGAGTACTCTGTAGAGAAAGAATGATTCTTCATCATATTTTATGTAGTGAGAAGTAGCAGTAATAGTACAGTATGTCACGAAGAAGGTTTTTTTCTTGAAACTATAGTTGAAAGTTAGCTGAATGTGAACTTCAACTTTTCACCTCTAGTTCATCTGCATATTAAAAAGAATTATAATTATTTGCTTAGGAATTAGAACTTGACTTGCCTCACTCTGTTTATTTGTCTGAATAATATTTAATAGTGAGAAACAGAATATGTACTAAAAAAATATATGAAGCATTATAGCATGGCATGGAGTGGTACATGATAAGATAATGTGCCCCAGGCATGATACTGAGAGAAGGACTATTAATACTCTTGAAAACTGTTATCTTTTTGTAGTGGATATGCTACAAAAGTCCTAACATGTGAGAAGGATATAGATTTCTCCCCACCAATTTCCATACTGTAGTACCAAGGTTGTTTTGTAATCACTTTTTCAACAACAAAACAACTTAAGAATGAGGATGGTTATTTCCCACAAATATCTTGAAAATACGGGTGGGTTTTTTCAAAGATGAAAAAGTTCCATGACAAAACCTATAGCATAAGATTTAGACATCAAAAAAGTTTGCTTCTCCCAAAAAACCCAACAAAAAAAGGGAAATCCTCTTGCTGTTCTTAGACAATTTAAAAAATATATATTTCTTGGTGTGAATTAATGCTTCAAACTAAGGACTCCATAAAGTGAGTTTCTGTCTGTTTTTTTTTTTTTTGTATTGCAATGCAGGTCTTGCTGTTGGTTTAGATCCTCAGGGATATGGGAACCAAGATTTTTGCTGGCTCTCTGTTTATGACACCCTAATTTGGAGCTTTGCTGGTCCAATTGTAATAGTTGTGGCTGTAAGTATTGTTGATTCTGTAGTGTTATAGCCCTCTTAATAGAATAAGGTATCTGACAGCATAGAGTGAATTAACAACTACCGTATTTTTCGGAGTATAAGACGCACCTTTTTCCCTCAAAAAAGAGGCTGGAAATTTGGGTGCATCTTATACACTGAATACAGCATTTTTTGCCTCCTGAAACCTTGCCCCCTTTGCCAAAATGGCCCTGCATTGCTTGTAGGAGGTTTTCAAAGAGCTCCTGGAGGCTGGGAAGGGCAGAAATGAGCAAAAAAAGGCCTGTCTTTTGCTCAATTTTCCTCCCCCCCCCAGGCCCACAGGAGCACTCTATAAGCTTCCTAATGCCCTTTTTTTTTTTTACAAAAAATGGGCCCGTTTTTTGCTCATTTTTGCCCCCCCCCACTACCCCTGGAAGACTCTACAAGCCTCCTAAGGGCTATTCACGTCCTTTTGGCAGGGTACGGGCCTATTGTTGTGAAAAATGGACCGTTTTTGGGAGGTTTGCGGAGTGCAAAAAACTTTCTTTTTTTTAAATTTGCCTCTTCAAAACCTTGATGCGTCTTATACTCCAGTGCATCTTATACTCCGAAAAATATGGTAAGTGAGTGTGAGGAAACCTTCCATTTAGATTCATATACAAAATATAAATAAGAATTTATATCTAACCGCTATTTAAAATTAAAAAGTATCTCAATGGCAATTTGTTTAAGTGATTGATTTAATGATTGATTATATACCATCAAGTAGTTTCCAACTCTCAGTAGCCCCATAGATAGATTTTCTTCACGAAGATCTATCCCTAATCTGGTCTTTCAGGTTTTCTAATGTGTTCCTATTGGTACTGTAACTGAGTCCATCCACCTTGCCAGGAACAATGTGATTAATGACAATTTTCCTTTATTGCCCCAAACATTACTACTGTTTGTTAAAAGACAGATATTCTTCGAGTTGAATTATGTGCATGCCTTTTACTGACAGGAATACAAATGTGATTTTAAATATAGTGAAACCTGAAGGTTATACCCTCCTTAAAGTTGTAACATGGCTAAATTTGTCTATATAAAAATTCTAATAAATATTTTAACACGTTCAAGAGATATGCACCCTCCTTTTGAATTTTATTTTCCCCGTGTCTCACTGAAATTAGAACTTTTAAAAACCATAAGCTTTTGAAAGTATTGAGTTAAAAAAAAGTTTTCCCTATAGTTATAACTAATGAATCTCTCCAAGATTTGCAGAGCAAACAGCCCAAATAATATTAAAATCATGCTGAATGAGCTGTATATAAATGTCTTAAAACAATATCATTATACTTGTTTCTTTTTTATTTGATTTATACCCATCTTTGTACTCTGGTGAGTACTCAAAATTTAAAAAGAGAACAACAAAAAGTTAAAGCTTCATATTAAAATTAACAATAAAAGTGGTAACATCATTCACGGCCAATTAAAAACCTGGTGGAAGAAACATATGGATGCTCCATCACTGGAGGTTTTTAAGAAGAGATTGGACAGGCATTTGTCTGAAATGGGATAGGGTCTCCTACTTGAGCAGTAATTCTTTTGTTGTTGTTATTGTTCACGCTCCCACAGATACAAAGTGTATTTCATAAAATAGAAATTGTGTCTGATCTTTGTGTATTTTTCCCTTCAAGATCAACACTGTGATCTTTATCTTAGCTGTGAAAGCATCATGCAAACGAAGGCAGCGCTCACTGGAGAAAACTGGTGTCATGTAAGTTTATGACTGGATAGAAAGGAAATGATCTTGAGCAGAGATAATGTGATGTATTTGTTAAAACAATAATTCTTAGCGGTTTACTGAGACTTAAGAAGATGCCCCAAAGGTGCTTTTTCAAGAGGCAATGGGACTTTCTGATTTTTTCTTTGAAGACGTTTCATTTCCCATCCAAGGAAGTCCAGTTGTTTCTTGAAAAAGCTCCTTTTTGACAACCATGACCTGGATGATTAAGAATCTCTATAAAGACACTTAAGAAGATGGTATCAAGACTGCCTAACTTCTATTTGTGTGCCATTTAATCTCTTTTACATTACTTCCTTCACATCTCATTTCCACATTCCAATTTTTTGTTATTTTATTTGTTATTTATTTTGTTATTTTAATCATAAAACAGCTTTTTAGCACAACAGAATTATAGTGAACTGCTTGCTAAAACAGATCTGTGAAAAATAAAAAGAACAAGGATTTTCTTTAGGCGTAGACTTGCCTTCTCCTTAAATAATATCTATTCTCAATTTTGGAATTCCTTCTAAATACTTTTGAGATCAAATCAGCATATTTAGAAGAAATCATATCCTAATACTCTCCAATACCTCCCTGCAGTGGGTTATTTTGTAGACTCCTATAGGATTTTGGGGATGAAGGAACAGCCAAGATTCTGTGGGATAAAGATACCAACACACCCAAGTACCATATTTTTCAGAGTATAAGACGCACCAAGATTTTGAAGAGGCAAATTAAAAAAAAAAATTTGCACTCCACAGACCTCTCGAAAAAGACCCATTTTTCACAAAAACAGGCCTGGTTTTTGTCCCCCCCCAAAAAAGGGCATGCATAGCGTTTAGGAGGCTTGTAGAGTGCTCCTGGAGGCTGGGGGAGGGGCAAAAACGAATCGTCGTCCCCTGCCCCAGAGCACTCTACAAGCCTCCTAAAGGCTATGCACGACCATTTTTACAAAGGGGGCGGGGTTTCGGGAGGCCATAGCTTCAAGAAGGGATGGTATGAAGTGTTCTTTCTAATGCTTTGCTCAAGCCTAGTGCCTTATATAGTACATATTGCCGTCCATATTATATCGGGAGAAAGACAACATGTGAATGGATTTGGGAGAGTAGATTCATGCAGCCTGGTAAAGAAGGACCCTGTTTCCAGGTGATATAATCAGCACTGTTAGGAGGAACTGGTATTAATAGCTGCTTAGGAAATTATCATTTAGGCCACGGGTCCAAACCCCCAGTCCGTGGACTGGCACCAGGCCACGGCATGCCAGAAACTGGGCCGCGCAAACAAGCGAAGCCCCATCCACGGGATGCAGGCAGCACACAAAACCACACCCTCTCCAGTCCGTGGAAAAAATCTTTCTCCACGGAACTGGTCCCCGGTGCCCAAAAGTTTTGGGGAGTACTGATTTAGAAGTCACAGTTCAATTACTGACACCTGTTTGGACAAGGCTGGACGAGGTTTATGTGCCAAAAAAGAAGCCTCCTATACCAGTGATGGCGAACCTGTCACACAGAAACATTGCATGCACATGCTTGTCAGGGCCACACACACTTGTCGGGGGTCATACATGCTTGTCGGGGGGCGTGCTCCAGAAAAGCTGAACTTCTGGGTTCTAGCGTGCATGCATGCCTGATGATCAGCTGGCTGGCGCACATGCATGGGCCAGTTTTCGGGACTGTTGTACGTGTGAAGGGATCGTGTTCCAGAAAAGTCGAACTTCCGGCTTCTGGCATGCTTGCGCGCCCAACAATCAGCTGGCCGGCACGCATATGCACACCGGTTTTCAGCACTGCCATGTGTGCGAAGGACAACTAATCGTCGTGTGCGCATGCATGCTAGAAACCCGGAAGACAAACAGGTAAGGCTGTGCGTGCCAGGCAACATGGCTTCGCGGGCCACTTTGGGCACCTGTGCCATAGGTTCACCATCACGGCCCTACACCAATTTTGACCACATCAAAGAGTAGAGTGAAAAGTTTCTTTGTTTCTCATTTTAGTTAGGGATCTTCCAGAATGCTTTGTTTCCCAGGATGGATTGGAAATAGAAGTCTGCATAGGAGGCAGCTATATTTGATGCCTTAAAACAATTACCTTAATTGTCCTTTTTATCTAGCTCTGTACTGAGAACTGCCTTCCTGCTCCTCCTGTTGGTCAGTGCAACTTGGTTACTGGGTCTGATGGCAGTAAATAGTGGCATAATGACCTTTCACTACTTGTTTGCTATCTTTAGCTGCTTACAGGTAGGTGATATTATTTGGCCTTAATGGCAAGCTTTTTGATTTGTTTCAAGGGCCTTGATAATTTCTTTGCTCGATCCAACTTTTTTTTTAAAGAGCAATATCACTTAGACTTATATACCGCTTCACGGTGCTTTACAGCCCTCTCTAAACAGTTTACAGAGTCAGCGTATTGCCCCCAACAATCTGGGTGGTTGGGGGCAATCCTCATTTTTACCATCCTCAGAAGGATGGAAGGCTGAGTCAACCTTGAGCCAATAAGAGTTCAACTGCCGAATTGCTGGCAGCTGGCAGTCCGCAGAATTGCCCTGCAGTACCGCATTCTGGGAGGACGTGATGGCTCAGTGGCTAAGACGCTGAGCTTGTTGATCAGACAGGTCAGCAGTTCGGCAGTTTGAATCCCTAGCGCCGCATAATGAAGTGAGTTCCCGTTACTTGTCCCAGCTTCTGCCAACCTGGCAGTTCGAAAGCATGTAAAAATGCAAGTAGGAAAATAGGAATCACCTTTAGTGGGAAGGTAACAGCGCTCTATGCACCTTCGCTGTTTAGTCATGCCGGTCACATGACCATGGAGATGTCTTTGGGCAGCGCTGGGTCTTCGGCTTTGAAATGGAGATGAGCACCACCCCCTAGAGTTGAGAACAACTAGCACATATGTACCATTACCTTTTTACCGCATTCTAACCACTGCGCCACCACGGCTCCGGTGATGACCTCACAATGAAAATGGCAAACCAAAAGGACTTCCATTTTATTTGATTCAGTGGAAAGTAGGAAATTTTATGGAGGCAGCCTCCAGTACATTAGTTGTCTTCTCTGAAATATACGGCTGTTTCAGAATAATGTAGGAATCATTTTGATGCCTGGTTTTGCTCTAATGCTTCTCCAATTTTTAATGAGCAAAAGAAGTCTGTGTTGTTTTCTTAGAAAAAGTACAGAACTGGTTTGCCATTATCTTCTCTTAGGGTTTTTTTCCAGCTTTCCCATATAGCTTTCCAGTATATTTTCAGCTTTCCAGTATAGACTGGAAGTCAGCAGCTAACTTGCTTTTGTTATACTAACTCCAGAGTTAGTAACACAGACCATTGAAAGCTGATTGCTTTGAGAAAGATGTTACTGCATCCACATCTTTTTTTAAGTCTTTTTCATGTTTTCTTTTTTTTTCTTTTTAAGTTAGTTTTCCCTAGGTTTTTCCTTTAATGCTGGTACATTTCCTATAATAAGATCACACTTTTCATATTGGTTTCTTAGTATATGTTATATATGGTATATCACAGAAGTGAGTACATCCCTTCACATTTTGTAAATATTGATGTATATCTTTTCATGTGACAACACTGAAGAAATGACACTTGGCTACAGTTGTGAGTATACAGCTTGAATAACAGTGTAAATGTGCTATCCCCTCAAAATAGCGCAACACACAGCCATCAATGTCTAAACTGCTGGCAACAAAAGTGAGAACCAAGTGTTATTTCTTCAATATTGTCACATGGAAAGTTATACTGAAATATTTACAAAATGTGAGGGGGTGTACTCACTTCTGTGAGATACCGTACCATCATAATGTCTTTATAAAATGTCTTTACAAAGTCCATCATCTAATCACTTTGTTTATCATGACGAAAGAGTGACATTTTTTTTATTCTTCTCCTCTCTCACCACAATCCAGGGCCTGTTCATCTTTTTCTTCCACTGTATATTCAACAAGGAAGTGAGGAAGCATTTGAAGGATACATTCACTGGAAAGAAGTCATTTCCAGATGATTCCACAACAACTAGAGCCACCCTGTTAACTGTGAGACATCATTTTCCATAAGCATTTCCCTGCCAATGGATTGGCTTGGAATTCTCTTTTATGTTTGTTTCCTTTTGGCCCCTAAAACTGTCCATCTTTGATAATCATTCGGTTTGGGACTTTAATTGAAACTAGCTGATAACCCGGCATTGCCTGGGTATTTATTTATACTAATCCAGTATTAGGCAGGAAAGGCTTTGATTTCGGCGACAATTAAATTAGTTACAAATGTTTCCCCTGTGCTCCCAGAAGTATCAAGGAAAGTGGGAGCCCCCTTGTGGAGTACTGTGAAGCTGTTATCATGGCAATTGCCCTGCGCTGTACAGAAGCCATTTTACAGCAGTACAGTAGAAGCCATTTTAAGACATAACAGGCTGTATCTTAACAGAACACACACACCGAGGGGTATTAGGGGTGTTTTACCCCCTCAGTATTTGTTTCCACAGAGTAAGTCATCTGTGTAGCAAGTTTGGTTGAAATTGCTTGAGGTGTTCCAGAGTTATGCTGGAACACACACACACACACACACACACACACACATTTATATGAGCCTGTCACAATGTAGATCTCAGATATATTGCACAAAAAGCAGATTTTCAAAGTTACGTTTCTGTGGAAAATAGGATAATTGGTTCCAGCATGATGGAAATAGACAATTAAAATGTTTAAATAAAAAAAATGTATATGTTTTTTAATTACAAAAAATAGTCCTTGAATTGTGACCTCAATTGAGCCCAACATTTCTGTTGTTAAGCGAAGCATTTGATAAATTAACTTTGCTTCATTTTACTACCTTTCTTACCCCTGTTGTTAAGTGAATCACTGCAGTTGTTAAGTTAGTAATACAGTAGCTAAGTGAAGCTGGTTTTCACATTGATTTTGCTTATCAGAAGCAAAATCATACCGCAAAAAGAGACACTGTCACTATCATAAATATGACTAAGTTGCAAAGTGTCTGACTTGTGATTACATGACCATGAGGATGCTGCAATGGTCATAAGTGTAAAAAAATGTTCATTTTTTCACTGCTGTTGTAACTTTGAACGGTCACTAAATGAATTGTTGTAAGTTGAGGACTACCTGGACTATAACCAGTAAAACAGAATCAGCCCATATCCAAGGCATATCTGTTATCTCCTGTATTTTGCTATATTTCTTTAAAATGAGCATCTTAGTTTTTGAACTTTCCTCGACTAACTGGATTTTGGCATTAAATGCAACCTGCTATTAATTTATAATTTGCCCTAAATCAAATCTCACACTATTCAAAGTCACACTAATCACAACCTACCTGTACACATAACTCTTTTTTAAAATACTATCAATTTAATCTACTTTAATAGCCTTGCTTTCCAGCTAATTTTGTACTTTTTCTTTCTCCCTCTCTCTCGATCTCTCAGCGGTCTCTGAATTGCAATGATACGTATATCGAAGAACCAAACATGTATCGAACCACGATTGGGGAATCCACCGTCTCCTTAGAAAGCAGCATCAGGTCAGCCAACAGTCACAATAACTGTTCCGACTTAGGCTTCCCAAGAGCCTGAAGCAAACTCCTGGTCCCGACAAAAAACCCTTTTATTAATTTACTGTGAATTGTGCTCATTCACATCCTGAAAGTCTTTCAAGGGAGGATTAACAGTCACAGACCTTATCTGGCTTGGAGAGCTGCCAGGCTGATATCTGCAAAACTTGGCAAGGAATCTCAGAGAGTCACGAACCAATTAAGTGAATTAATTGTCTCCTGCAAACTCCACTTCCCTTTCGCTCCTCTTTTATTTCTCTGGGAGGGGCCATTCATCATCCGCTTGGGGCCTTACTCCCAAGTCGAACCCTGTTCTTTAGCTGTTCCTTTCGTCTGGCAACTCTGCGCACACTGGAAACAGGCTCCAGCTGTTTGTCTGCTTCACTGATGTCTGACTCTGAAGGCAGCTGATCACTGGCATACAGCCCTGGCCCCCTCTCTGCCTCCAACACAGAGCCCTTATCAGAGCCTTCCCCAGACTCCAGGACTGGCCCATGATCCTCCCCAACCTCCTCACTGTCCGAATCTGCTGCCAGCTCTCCTTGAAGGCCAGGAGAGTTTTCTAGATTTTCTTTTCTATTTTTTAATGAATAAAATGATTCCTTGGATTCCTTGTTCATTACAAGAACAGTAATGAACAATGATTCTCTTATTCCATTTTCTACATTACTACCATTTGATGCCGCGGGAGAAATGACAACATACCCTATAATTTCTAATTTTGTTTAATTTTTTTATTGTACGTTTTTCGTCATTTTATATCACAATTTCAACTTTGCAACAGTGATATACTGGTTGTATCAGCGCTTTTTAAAATATACATGATGTTATATATCCTAATTACATCCATTTTTCTCTTTTTCATACAATATTCAACATAGAAAAAGAAAGAAAGAAATATCGGCACTTGATATTATACAACAATAGATTCTTATATCTATTGTTTCCATAGTTCTAACATAGTTCTCTATACATTTATCATTTTATATATTTTAATTTACACTTTTGTACATTCTGGTAGTGATATTGCTTACAATATATAAGGTTAATGATGGAAATTAAAGACAAAGGAGAAATAGAGTATTATTTAATATGGGACCTGTGATACAAATGGTTAGATAATAGATGCAAAGATTAGAAAACAAATGATGAAAGATGATTAACAAACCAGAAATAAATAAATACAGGTATAAAGTTATATAGAAAATACTTATTGTTTAATTTTTTAAAGCATTGATTGGGAAATATTTATTTATATTCTTATCTGATTTAGTAGAGATGAAACTGCCCAGAAACACAGCATATCAAGTCCAGCGAGAGCTGGTAATACAGAAGGAGATTCTTCCATCTTCCAAAGGAAGCCATCAAAATCCAATGGTAAGAGAAATACAAAATCCAAGGATTTAAGTAATAACTTTTTTTTTGCTATTTCTCAGTTAGGGCCATATTTCCTAGTTTCTTTTTATTAACCTGATGCAAAACAAACCAAAAAGCACAGGATGATGGTTTCATTATCAATTACCATGGACCCATGGAATAGAAATAGCTTATATTTGTTTTGGCTATCTTAGCAAATCAGAGATTCTGACAGTAGGAAAGTTAAAGCCATACCGATCAGGAAAGCAGAAGTAGACCATTGCTTTCAAAGGAGAAAAAAAAAAGTTAAAATGCTCAGTGAAAATCTTAGAGTTTGGGACATGTGTTTTACATCAGTGATCCTGATTTGGCAGGCATTGAACCTTTAGCTGTTATTTCAAAGCACAGGTTGGAAGCAGGGGTGGGCTTCAAAAATGTTAGCAAGGGGTTCTCTGCCCGGTTGCTGAGGGGGTATGGACATGGTGGGTATGACCTAGTCGGCCTCATGCACCATGGTGTGTGTGTGTCTGTGTGGAGTTTTTGCCCTCCTCGGGCTCCAGAGCTTTTCTCGAGCCTCCGGGAGAGCAAAAATGGTCTCCCCAGACTCCAGAGGCCCATTTCTGGCCTTCCCAAACTTCCAGTAGGCCCATTTTTCGCCCCCTCCGAGCCTCCGCGCGCGCCCTGCACTTACCTACATCCAAAACAGGCCGCATGAGAATTCCTGGGAGGGGAGGAGCCAGCCATTAGTGGGATTTGGCGGTTCTCCGAACTGCACAGAATCTTAGCTAGAGGTTCTCCCGACCCCTGCAGACCTCCAGTATCTTTCCAACCAAAGTACTGTATATTACACTAATTTACATCTTCAGTCATCATGATTAGGGTCCATTAGAAGAGGAGAAAAAATGCAAAGCATTTGGATTAAGGTTATAGACATCTGGGTTTTTATTTGGTATAGTTGTTAAGAGGATGGAGTAGACTAGTCCCAGACTAGGACAAGTATCCCCTCAGCAGTGGAAGCTCACAATAAGTGGGTCTCCTGTGTCTTCATGACAATATGGTGGCTGAAGACGGAAGGTGTCAGCTGGCCACATCCACCCTGTCACAAATGCTTATTTCTGCCACTCTCAAACAAAAGTGATGGCTAATGGAATCCAAGAATTACCTTTTTTCTTGGAAAAAAACAGGCAATTGTGCATAAAGAGAAATTACAGGTAGTCCCCAACTCATGACCACAATTGAGCCCAAAATGTATGTTGTTAAATGAGAAATTTGTTGAGTAAATTTGTTCCATTTTATGACTTTCCTTGCCACATTTGTTAAGTGAAACAATGCAGTTGTTAAATTAGTAGCACGGGTGTGAAGTGAATCTGGGTTCTCCATTGACTTTGCTTGTCAGGGGGTCGTAAAATGATTCCTGAACACTGCAACTGTCATAAATAGGAGTCAGTTGTCAAGCATCTGGATGTAAATCCTATGACCATGGGGATGCTGCAACGATAATTGGAAAAATGGTCATAAGCCACTATTTTCAGTGCCATCGTAACTTTGAACAGTCACTAAATGAAGTGTTTTAAGTTGTGGACTACCTCTAGTTACAGAGGTTAGATTTTACTCACGCTGCTGCTTCCTAGTATCATATCTTATCTCCTGGGAATCTCACCTGGCTGTATTGCTGCATATAGTAAAAAGCTCATCCCAGGGTAGTTGCAGAAAATCTATGGCAAAATTTCAGTTTTATTTGTCTCCGCTCGTTTCACTGGCTGACTGGTTATTTTTATCCACAGAGCGTGATTCTGATTCTGACAGTGAACTGTCCCTTGATGAACACAGCAGTTCGTATGCTTCCTCTCACTCGTCAGATAGTGAGGAAGATGTGATAGGCGTGGAGAAGAAATGGAACACTGGCACTGTGAAAAACAACGAACGGATTCCAGTCCACAGCACTCCTAAAGGTAAAGAGTATGAGCCAGAGGTGTCAAACTCAAGGCCACCAGGCCACATCCAGCCCACAGAGTGCTTCGATCTGGCCCTTGAAAAAGCGAAAGACGGGTCCGCAGTGCCTCCGCCAGCAAAAATGAAGCTCGGGAGGGCTACACGTGGCCCTCCCTGGCTCTGTTTTTGGCCACAACGGTCTCCTGTGACCTTCTGCCAGAGAAAACAGAGCTTGGGGAAGCTGCACACGGCCTCCCCAAGCTCCATTTTTGCTGATATAGGGATGCAGGAGGCTGTCACGGCTGAAAACAGAGCCTGAGTGGGCTGAAAACAGAGCCTCGGTGAGTGACGTCGAGCTAGCCACAGCCATCCTGGCCATGCCTCCCCCCCAAACACAACCCTGATGCGGCCCTCAATAAAATCGAGTTTGACACCCCTGGTATAAGTACTTGAGCTTCCCCCTTGAAAGAAAAGGAGCCTCGAGGCCAAGAAAATCAGTCAGTGTGTGATTTTTTTTTTTAGGACAATATGTCCCAATGGTGCTTTTTTTCAAGAGGCAGCTGGACTTCCTTGTTTTTTCTTTGAAGACATTTCGCTTCTCATCCAAGAAGCTTCTTCGACTCTGACTGGATGGAAGGGAATGGAAGGATTTATATTCCTTTCCCCACCATCCAATCAGAGCTGAAGAAGCTTCTTGGATGAGAAGAGAGCCGTCTTCAAAGGAAAAACACGGAAGTCCAGTTGCCTCTTGAAAAAAAGCACCTTTGGGACAACTATGACCTGAATGATTGAGAATCTCCATAGACATTAAGGTTGCTTACCTGAAAACCCCATCTATACAATTCAGATATTCCTAACCTCAGTCTCCTTGTAAAGACAGTGCCGTATTTAAAATACACACACAAAAAATGATCCTGTAGAAATTCCATTAGTGATTTTAGAGGGCAATATAAGTATTATTCCAGCCAACTCTAGACTAAACCCATGGAGAAAAGGAATTGTTGAGGTCGTTAGAGGTCTCTTTACTGTTGTATGCTGACATCTGCCTCAAGCTGTCAACTCCACATTTAATTGCATTTCCTCATCGTTCTAATCTTGTTTTATTTACAAATTTGACTTTCAGTTTCAAGTGATTATTGCAGTATTTTCTTCAGTTGTGGCAAATTCTGTCCTGTAATACGAGACATGCTCAGCAGTTTGATTGGCATGCTTACCTAATTAACTAAGCAATTAATTTTATGTGTGCAATGTGTTTGGTGGACTAATCATTGACCATCATAAAGACTCTACCTATCTGTGAAGAGTGAGCAATAAAAAGGTCTTTCCTTCCTGATGGATTCTCTCTTTTCTTTCTTTCTTTTTATTCATAAACATTTTGAATACAGTGTATTGTCAGGGTATATCAGTTACAAAAGACAAACAATAAGAGAACAAAATGACATATTAACACATATGCTAGTAACAATAGTAAAAATATAACAGAATAGTTTTTGTTCAATTTCTTCTTTATATTAGCTTATTCATAATTCTGTTAATTATATTGGCATATTTATAATTATAAACCATCTTATATTTAATTCATATATAGCAATAATCTTTCTTCATCTAATTTTACCTCTTATTTCTAACCACTCATAAAATCTTTTCCATGACAAATAATATTCTTTGTCTTCTTTGTCTTTTATTTTTAAAGTCAATCTATCTATTTCTGCACAGTCTTAATATTTTCCGAACTACATCCTCATCTGATGGAGTGTTCTCATTTGTCCAATATTGTGCAAATACAATCCTTGCTGCTGTCAGTACATGCAAAACTAAATATACAATCCCTTTATCATAATCCTCTGGCATTATACCCAACAAAAATATTTCTGGTTTCAGATCTATGTGTTGCTTAATCATCTTTTCCAACCAAGTATGTATTTTCTTCCAATATTTTCTTGCTTTCATACAAATCCACCACATTTGATAATGAATACCTGGGGTCTGATTACATTTCCAACATTTGGCAGACATATTACTAAACATTTTTTCCAATCTTGCCAGTGGCAAATGCCACCGATAAATATTTTCCTTATATGCATTAGCATTGTCAGTGTATAGTTCCTATCCCATGTTTTTTGCAATTTATCTAATTCCATCGTGTAACCAAAAAATTTTGCCCAGGGATTTTTTCACTTTAAGTTGAAGATAATTGTAGAAATCTGAAGAGTTCCTCATTGAAATTTTAGTTCAAAAGTCTGCATGTGTTTGTATTGTGTTTTAAATATTTTGCATCCTGCAGTTGATACAGTACCCAATCATGTAAGACCTTACTGGCCATCTGAGGGCGTCGATGCAAGTGATGAGGAGGAGCCGAATGCAAAACAAAAACTGAAGGTGGAAACCAAAGTTAATGTAGAACTGCATCAGGAAAATCAAGTGAACCACAGCAGTGAAATACCTCAGGAAAAAGAGGACGAGGGGCAGCAGAAGGAGAATAAACCAGTCCCTCATCAAAACCATCAGCCACCAGAACAGAGGAAAGGTATTAGAGAAGGTTTTCATTATGAAATCCATTACTGCACAATGGGGTGAACGCTATTTAATTATATGGCTTTAATAGGAGAGAAGATACATTCATGAAGTATAGTATCAATCTTTATTAATGATGTGATGCCTTCAGGTTCAGATCTATCATGTATATTGATTGCTGGGGGAACAAACCTAAAAGGAATTTGCTTCACTTGTGAGCTGTCGAGAGAGTTCTGGGTGGCCACCGCGAGAAACAAGTTGTTGAAACATGAACTTTCAGCTTCACCTGATAGTTCTTGTTATGCTCTTAATGCAAGTTGCAGTGCAAAGAAAAATAAGAACTAAATTGTTCAATGCTATAGCTTAAAGAGGGACGTGGTGGCTCAGTGGCTAAGATGCTGAGCTTGTTGATCTAAAGGTTGGAGGTTCGAATCCCTAATGCCACGTAACAGGGTGAGCTTCCGTTATTAGCCCCAGCTTCTGCTAACCTAGCAGTTCGAAAGCATGTAAAAATGCAAGTCGAAAAGTAGAGACCACCTTTGGTGGGAAGATAACAGCGTTCCGTGCGCCTTTGGCGTTTAGTCATGCCAGCCACATAACCATGGAGATGTCTTAAGACAATGCTGGCTCTTCGCCTTTGAAAAGGAGATGAGCACCGCCCCCTAGAGTTGGGAACGACTAGCACATATGTGCGAGGGGAACTTTTACCTTTATAGCTTAAAGCCATTTCACATACTGGCAAGTATACTTCTAAGATGCTGTTCTTGTAATCTGAAATTACACATATGCTGACTGGCTGTTGAAAACTGTTAATTGGTTTGTGACAAGAAAGGACATTTTGGCCAGCCTGAATTTCTTTTAGCTTCATGTAATGAAGTGGCAGGAATTCCAATACCTTTACAGGAAGTCTTTATAAACATAGGGGACTTCCTTCATTTTTTTAATCCTACTTCCTTATTAAAATAGTCCTCACCATAAACTACAATTAATAGGTAATATTTTCCTATTGACCCTACATTTGCTTGGTGGGGCAGGTCATATCCTGATGAGCATCAGGTATGTTAAATGAAAAGTATTATAGAAGTTGAAGCAGAAACTTTCTTCATTTCAAGCATAAATATGCATAAAGCCTTTTTACTAAATGCATCTTTTGGGTTTTTTTTGTCTTATTACATTAATATGATGGTCATATCCTCTTCTTCCCTGTGTTAGGCATATTGAAAAATAAAATCACCTACCCTCCTCCATTGGTGGACAAAAACATGAAGAATCGGCTACGAGAAAAATTGTCAGACTATCATCAAACTGCCATCTCCCCTAAAACAACTTCTGTTGGGACTAACAATGGTGTTCGCTCCACTTCAGACTCTGGAGTAACCATCAAAAACCCAAGAAGAGAAAACCCTCCAGAACAGATGAATGGCTTAGCCATGAATGTTCACATGGGGACAATAACGGCTGAGAATAACTCGGATTCTGAGTGAGTGCCCCATTCTGCATGTTTACCGTGATACTTTCTCTTGAGTTTCTGGTGCTTATTTCTTTCCAAAGACTTACCATTTAATTCTTTTCAGTGGCTTGTTTTGGACACTCATTCAGGAATCAGCATCAGAACCATCTGTTCTCCCCTCGCTTCTCCCCCTCCCCTATTTCTCTTTCATGTCCTTTAACACTTTTCAGATTACTAGCTTGAAACACTTTTTGTGACCTCTGAGTCACAAAAACTGTAAGGTTTAGTATAATCTCTGTGATCTAATCAGATCTAAACTCGCTTTGTGTTCTCAAACGTAACTTCTGTCTTTCTCTCCCAAAATGTTTTCCTTGCCAGTTACCTTCATCTAAGGCCCTGCGCCCCCTCCCCAATATTATTCTCAAGAATTTTCTGTCACTTTGGCCTTTTGCGATGTCCACTTAGCTGCTGAAGCATGGCTTTTCTTCTGCATATTAACATAAGTATAATAATCTAGTCGTTTCACTTGCGATTGTCAGCTTGGCACTATTTAACCCTAAGTTGCATGGTTACTTCTTCTCGTGAACAGAGGCAGTAATGAAACTTCAATTTGAACCATCAGGAAATAGCGAAGAAGACTCTGGTGCCTTGGATAAATTACTCTACTGTAACATTGTGGTCGTCCCCTGTGGTTGAAGTCTGCATTCATTTCCCATTTGCCATGGAGTGAGGATGCCAAGACTGTCACTTTGGGAATCTGCACCTACTTGTGACAATCCCACAATTTCCTGTGAGTTGCTCATTGAAGTTACAGATAGCGAGCCCTTCCGAGTACTTGCCCGACTGCATCATTTGTGCCATATGGAGACCAGTAAATGGAATTCATTATTGGGGGAAGAAATGACTTTGAAATATGGACTGAGCCATAGCAATGCTACAAGGAGAATAGAGCAGGAGAAATCCATCTTGAACAAGAGACTCACCTTTGAGGAATAAATCGTCAATAATACACAAGATCTGATTTTATGCTGGGGTTTTACTCAATTTTAGCAAGATTGCAGAACTCCGGAGGACAATGTACCCCATCAAAGTTCTTCTCAAATTTCTATCCCAAGGGACGCCTTGCCTTAAAATACATTGTTTTATATAAATATATATAAATACATCTATATATATAGCTGTAGATAATTTTATACATTTTATATGGCAGTTCTTTTGTATATTTCATATATTTGCTGTTGTGTTCTTTTTTTCAAATTTGATAGCAGGAGAGCAAAGAACTTTGATATTTTTTATATTAAAAAAGAATTGCATGAGTTTACTTGTATTTGGCATTTCAGCGGAGAGGGAAAGGGAGAAGAATCTAAAGCTTGATTTGTGAGTCTTTTTAAAAAAGACTGACACGTTAGAGTATCTAAATTCATTCATTTATGATATGAATCTGAAATGTTTTTAAAGGCTGCAATGTGTACTTTTATGGCCTCAGGACAATATTTTTGCATAAGCCTGGAGTCTCACTGGATTTCTTCATTGCATTGAGTTACAATAGGTGGCTTGTTCATTTGTGCCTTAACATGTCATGTAAATCCAATTGTGGATTGTAAGTCACTGCTTCTAGCTTGGCAGAGTTTAGGAATCCATCTCATAAATGAAGCCCCAGTAGGTTTCTAAGGAAGTTTGGTTCTCTTTGCATCCTTCAGCATATTTAGATTCTTCCTCCCCCTTGGGTGGAGTCCATAGCCAATCGTCAGCATTGTTTTGAAATTACTACAAATTTTTAATAGTGTCATCTAATTCTGTTGAAATTTATCTAACTTTTGAAGCTTGCCTCCTGTTCATTTTGCTCTTTTAAAAAACAAAATTACACTCTGTTCCCATAATTGACTCTTTAGAAAAAGTTTAAGAATATTTTAATTACTCCATCTTTTAGAAAAGGTCGAAAGAGTTTTTGAAATAAATGAAACCTCTTGTCAAGGGAACTAAATATCTTCACAGCGTTGTGTTCGAAACAGTTGGGAGAAAGGAGCAGCTTTGTCGGTTTTTCATTTCTGTCGTCTTTATAAATTAGGGTATATTTGAGAAAAGGTCTATTTTGGAATGTTTCAGGCATGATTAGACCCGCAATTAATTTTTCTCAATCAACGGGGAAAATACACAGGACTTTCATGAACTCAAACCACTTTGGAATTAATCAAACTACTATATATAAGGAGAAAAAGGATCATATAAAATAGGAAATCTGTAGACCACAAATCCCAAAACACATCTAAATTGATGTGAATTTACCCCATGGATAAAAATGATAATTTCACTGGTTTTTAGCATTGGACAAAAAAAAATATAGCACCTTTATCATTTATTTCTAACCTGCATCTCACTGGAATTCTCAAACTTTTGGTACTACAACTGCCTCTTGAGCGTGCATGGATAAAGCAAGAAGCTTTGAGAACATTCTCAAGGACAATTTGCTTGTTTCTCCATCTTTAATTGTAAAATCCCTTCCCTGAATTCCTGACTTAGAGTTTCAGAACTGCTCTAGTTCAAATAATGTTGCCTTAGTTGTGTATTTCCTAATGGCCTCAGGCAGATGTGATTTTTTTAGCCAAAGTGCCTTTTCCCTCAGTTCTGGAATATCAGGATAAGAGTAGCCAACTCTTAGTATGATGATGATTGATAATTTACATGAAAGGTTTAAAATATTACTAGAAGAACCTATATGAGAGCTCAGCGTTTACTTCTGAACTCATTCTCATTTATGATTTTGCCTCTCCCAATTAAAAAGCATCAGGAGCAGGAAATGTTTGGATGCTTAGGAAGATTCAATAATCCTTTTTTTTTTCTTTTCAAGAAATCTGTCATCTAAATTTAGATTTTATAAATTCAGAATTTGATCTGAGGAAGGTTACTGTCCCTCAATGAAATGGACCTCTGCAAGAAAAAAAAATGAAGCCAAAACGTATTTTAAGACATCTCTAAATTTTGTTTGCATTATTAATTTTTTGATATTTTTTGAATTTATTAATCAGAAGAATGAGGTAGGCGGGTAGGAGGCACAATTTTACACATTCAAATTGAATTAAAGTTTCATAATTTAGCATCTCTTATTGGCTTGTTGGATTTCCTGTCCTACCAGAGGGCAGTGCTGGGAGAAATTCCCCCTTAATTGTGTTTAATATGAAAGCTTTCTGTTTTATCTGTGGTGTAGTTTATACTTAGCATTACTTCTAACTGCAGAAACCCCTTCTTTTCAATTGTGACATTGTAGAAGGAATGCCGTGTTACTTATGGTAGGAGCAACATTAGAAGTCGGATAGCACCTTTTCTGAATAACAAAAGTGTGTTCCTGTTCATAAAACGTATTAGTTGATGCTACGAGACTACTTCACTTTGAGTGAATGTGTAAGAAAATAAGCAGGTGCACACCAGGCATGATTTAATTAATGAACTTGCACAAAGTCTAAAATGTTTCTTATGCAGATTTGAATCACCAGATAGTTTATTTTGCTAAGAAAACAGCCCAGCTTGTATTGATTCAAATCAAGATTGAACTTTTGAATTTCTGTAAATCCTGAGAAAGCATGCATATTCCTTGGTGGATGGTCTGAAAGTTAAAATACTTCACTTTGCAGCTCAACATCTCTTATATTACCAAGCAGCGTAATTTATAGACTTTGACAATGCATGCATAGCTACCCACATGCACAATCATTATCCAAAATAACCCAAGTGCACAGAATTGCCTTGTGAGAAAGCATGTTTTTTGAACTGTAGAGCAGTGGTTCTCAACCCTTCCCACTCAGCGGACCAGTGGTAGTGGGGGGGAAGGAGAGGGTGTGTGTTGCGCATGTGCGCCGCTTACACAAATGCGACTTCGTGTCCTTGCTTGCTCTTCTGTGGCTTCTGGGCCATGGACTGCGGGTTGGAGACCTCCACTGTAGTGAAGTACTTCTAAACCTTGGTAGCTTGAGGATGTGTGGACTTCAACTCCCAGAATTCCTGAGCCAATGTGGGAATTGAAATCCGCACATCTTCAAGTTGCCAAAGTTGAGAAATGCTGATATAGAGAATAATGTCAGTTAATGAAGAAAAGAACAGATGTTCTTGTTTTGAACATCAGCTGTGTTTCGTATTTATATTTCTCAGAACATTTGCTGCTTTCCCCCCACTTTCATATAGAAAAGCAGATGTCAACTGACAAACACAGTCCAACTAAGTTAGAGACATTTACACCCATTTTTTTTTCAGTGGGAGAATTAAAATCTACCTAAACTATTGACCCTCTGAATTGTAAAAGTGTTTAATGTGGATTGGAGGTTCGGCTATTCTGCTTTTAAAGATTGTGTGTACAAATTTTACTTTTTTTCAAACCTAGACAAAAGTCCCATATAAAATGAATGTTTGCTAAATTATTATTTTTTAAATCAACCTTGATTCCATGAGGCCTTTTTAGAAGAGGGGAAGAGTCATGCTCTTTAAATATATATATATATATATATGTATGTTGCTTTCATGCTGCATAAAACTTTGATGTAAAAAAATTGAATGTGTAACTATTTGCCTATCATTCGTCAATATGTGCTAAATGATGTGACATCTGTGTCTGTGTGTATATTTTGCCCAATGAGATGTAGTGAGTTATTTTTGATCAGAAGACCAGCTGCGTGTGCTAGCCACAGAGGAAATAAGGACCTATTTTTTATGATTTTAGACACCGGAGAATTTTAAAAATGTATATTTATTAAGGTTCAAAACACTGGAATTTGTGTTGAGAAAATGTAATGGCAAATTAAAGGTTTGAATTTGTTTGTATTTTTATGATAACCATTTATTTCCATAAAATGATGCCTTGTGAATTTATGATTTACAGACTCTGGTTTTATGTAAAAGCAAAACTTTCTACAGAATGCTATGAAAACCAAGAACAATTTGACCCTAAAACAAGCATCCTAGGAATAAAGACCATTCTAGGGAAAAAAATCATTTTAGTGGATCGAAAGATGTGATTCTGAATCAGCCTCTTTCAGCTGCTGGCACTGCTGCCTTCATCAAAGTTCAACAGCAAGTACAAACGGGGGAAAAAAACATTTTCTCCCATGGCAGACATCGGTTTCTGAGTCAAATATTTTTTTCTTTAATTAGCTGTAAGTCATACTTGGGATTCTCTAGGAAATAATCAGCACATTCACATTTATACAGTATTATTTTCCTCTCCGTTACATTCGATGTGCATCTTCCCAATTTAAATTTCAACAATATTAATAATGCATCTGCAGCTGAATAGCAATAGCAATAGCAGTTAGACTTATATACCGCTTCATAGGGCTTTCAGCCCTCTCTAAGCAGTTTACAGAGTCAGCATATTGCCCCCACAGTCTGGGTCCTCATTTCACCCACCTTGGAAGGATGGAAGGCTGAGTCAACCTTGAGCCGGTGAGATTAGAACCGCTGAACTGCAGATAAACAGGCAGCTGAAGTGGCCTGCAGTACTTTAGATTAGATTAGAGATTAGAGGTTTATTTATATGCCGCCCTTTTCCCTGGGGGGACTCAGGGCGGCTCACAATCCAAAGGAAGGGGGGAAAACGAACTTTTACATATAAGACAATACATGATTAAAACACAACATTCATACCATTCGGGCGGGTTACAATCTTTAGCCCCAGGCCTGACGGGATAGCCCACTGCACCCTAACCACTGCGCCACCTCGGCTGAAGACTTAGATTCACAATTTATCATCAGTAAAGGCTCCGTGGGCAGTGAATACAGGGAGTCCTCGACTTACGACCACAATTGAGCCCAAAATTTCTGTTAAGTGAAATGCTTGTTAAGTGAATTTTGCCCCATTGTACAATCTGTCTTGTCATAGTTGTTAAAAGAATCACTGCAATTGATAAATTAGTAAGCTGGTTGTTAAGTGAAGCTGGCTTCCCCATTGGCTTTGCTTGTCAGCAGGTTGCAAAAGGGGATCATATGACCTTGGTCATAAGTATGAACATGTTACCAAGTATCTGGGTTTTGATCACGTGATCCTGGGGATGCTACAGAGATGTGAAAAATGGTCGTAAGCTATTTTTTTCAATGCCGTTGTCACGAAGTCACTAAAGGAACTGTTGTAAGTTGAGGACTACCTGCATTTGACTGTTTCTGCCCACCCAAACAGCAAAAGCTTTGCAAGTGCCATTAAGCCTGAAATTTTCAGTATTCATCCTGAAATTAATTGGTTAAATTTAAATTTAAGAATTAAAACTCTTCAGATTATTCTGCTGTATTCCTTTTAATCACCTTACAGAGAGAATAAGGTATATAAAGCCAAAAAGTCTTTATAGGGGGAAAAAACCTGTCCCTGATCCTACTCAGTTTCTGAGCCCAAACAAGTGGGGACCTGAGATTTTAGAAAAGAAATCTGCCCCATCATGGTTAAAAGGACAAAAGATCCATTAAAAGTCTTTTATCTCAGGAAAATGTCCCAAACATGTACACATTCTCAGGCATGACGCTACAAAATTTTCAATGGTATTCAAATGTGGGATGTTTCTATTCATCTTTAGTACTACAGTACTTTCTTTAGTAAGGTAAAGGTTCCCCTCGCACATATGTGCTAGTTCTTCCCCACTCTAGTGGGCAATGCTCATCTCCATTTCAAAGTCGAAGAGTCAGCGCTGTCCGAAGACGTTTCCGTGGTCATGTGGCCGGCATGACTCAACACCGAAGGCGCACAGAATGCTGTTACCTTCCCACCAAAGGTGGTTCCTATTTTTCTACTTGCATTTTTACATGCTTTCAAACTGCTAGGTTGGCAGAAGCTGGGACAAGTAATGGGAGCTCACTCCGTTATGCAGCCCTAGGGATACCAACCTTTCTGATCGACAAGTTCAGTGTCTTAGCCACTGAGCCACCTTTACTTTCTTTAGTACTACAATACTAAACTTCTTGTTGCCGTGACCTTTAACTGGGCAAAACAATACTTTGTAGGACAACAGTTTTTGAACCAAGGTACCTCCGATGGATTAACTTACACAATGCATCCAAAATTCGGGGCCCATGACTCCTATGGAATTGAAATTTGGCAGGTGTAAAATGTTATTACATAAAAATTATCAAAACCTTTTATAACGTAATACAAAGGGTCACATAACATTTCCTGATATTTGTGTTCCACAGTTCACAATACTGATTATCTTCAAGGCAGATAAATGTTTGGATGTATCCCAACTTTTTCAAGGCAGTACAGGTAGTTCTCGACTTGCAACAGTTCATTTAGCGACCATTTGAAGCTACAACAGCACTGAAAAAAGTGGCATGACCATTTTTCACAATTATGACCATTGCAGGATCCCCGTGGTCACGTGATTTACACTTGAATGCTTGACAGCTGGTTCATACTTATGACGGTTGTACTGTCCCGGGGTCATGTGACCATCTTTTGCAACCTCCTGACCAGCAAAGTCAATGGGGAAGCCAGTTTCACTTAACAACCATGTTACTAATTTAACAACTGCACCGATTCACTTAACAAAAGTGGCAGGAAAAGTTGTAAATGGGGCAAATCTCACTTAACAAATTTCTCAATTAACAACACAAGTTCTGGGTTCAATTCATAGGTTGAGGACTGACTTACTAGCTCAGCCTGCATATAGTAGAAAAGGAGCCTGAAAGTGTAAGATCTATCATCAAGATGATTTACAAAGGAAATTAATTTATACCAGCGGTATCCTGGGAGACTGACAAAAAGGTAATTACTGTAGCGTTAAAAGATGAAATCTGAGTTATTTATCACAAATACAGTGGGGCAAAATAGTATTTAGTCAGCCACTAATTGTGCAAGTTCTCCCACTTAAAAAGATGAGAGAGGCCTTTAATTGGCATCATAGGTAGACCTCAACTATGAGAGACAAAATGAGAAAACAAATCCAGATAATCACATTGTCTGATTTGGAAAGAATTTTTTTTGCAAATTATGGTGGAAAATAAGTATTTGGACAATATCAAAAGTTCACCTCAATACTTTGTTATATATCCTTTGTTGGCAATGACAGAGGTCAAACGTTTTCTGTAAGTCTTCACAAGGTTGGCACACACTTGCTGGTATGTTGGCCCGTTCCTCTGTGCAGATCTCCTCTAGAGCAGTGATGTTTTGGGGCTGTCGCTGGGCAACACGGACCTTCAACTCCCTCCAAAGGTTTTCTATGGGGTTGAGATCTGGAGACTGGCTAGGCCACCCCAGGACCTTGAAATGCTTCTTATGAAGCCACTCCTTCGTTGCCCAGGCGGTATGTTTGGGATCATTGTCATGCTGAAAGACCCAGCCAAGTTTCATCTTCAATGCCCTTGCTGATGGAAGGAGGTTTGCACTCAGAATCTCACGATACATGGCCCCATTCATTCTTTCCTGTACACAGATCAGTCATCCTGGTCCCTTTGCAGAAAAACAGCCCCAAAGCATGATGTTGCCACCCCCGTGCTTCACAGTAGATATGGTGTTCTTTGGATACAACTCAGCATTCTGTCTCCTCCAAATGATTTTTGCTCACCGTTCTTGTGATCATTTTGACCCCACGGGGTGAGATCTTGCGTCTTCTATTGTAAACTCGTGTGTGAGTGTGTGGGTTGTTGTTGTGAGGGAATTGACACGCAGGAGCCATGTATGCAAGACAGATCTTTATTAGTACCAGATGACAAGCGATTCAAAGATTTCCCTGCAACTGTCAGGGTATTTATACTAGCCAGAAGCAACTGTCAAGCCCAACTGTCACGAGGCCAGCCAATCAGATGCTGTGCCTTGACCAACCAATTAGAACGCAACACAGGTTGTTGCTGGGTTATAACACTCCTTCCCCCCAGTTATTTGTATAATAACCATTCAATTGTACATTATACATTTGCCCTTCTGTGTTGTACAATTCATTCACATTTTTGTCTTCCTGTTTTACCATTTGCAATTGTGTTCTCTCCTTCCCCCCAGTCAACCTGATAACTGTAACCACTTGTAACCACTTTAATGTAATGCTTAACTTTGTAACATAAGTAGAAATTTAGCAACTCAAACAGAAGTAGAAATTTAGCAACTCAAACAGAAGTAGAAATTTAGCAACTCTGTCCAGGAACATTCTGGGCTAGTAGCTTCAATTAGTTTGAAAATTACATTTGCAATAACAAGCAACTTTGAAAATTACATTTGCATATTTCCCCACGTTAAGTGAATTATTTTTTTATTAATACGATTCAAACAGCAGTTCCCCATTTTTTTCTTTATTTACATTTTCCCTCACAATCCTGCGCATGCCCAATGAATTCCCCATTCCAGGCTCGTTGAAGGCCTCGAGCAGAGTGGAAAACAGGTTTGTATCTTAGGAAACAGGCAGGACAGGAGGATTTCAGGCCCTGGAGGCAGCTAAGACAGGGAACGATGGAAGGCCGAGGAGGCGTCGGAAGTCCGAGAAGGCAGGCTTCTCCTTTCCCTTTGTTGAGGCGCGGAGCTGAGGTCAGGAGGCCGAGGAAGCAAGGCAGGAGACGGATGGCAGGGACACGCTTCAGTCCTCCTCCTTCTTCCTCTCTCTCTCTCCTAGTCAGGCAGGCATCGCGGGGAGGAATTCGTGCCCTGGAGGCAGCGAAGTGGAGACAGGGGCTTTGAGATGCTTGCAGAGGCATCGCAGGGAGGAATTCGTGCCCTGGAGGCAGCGAAGTGGAGACAGGGCTTTGAGATGCTTGCAGCCTTCGTAGAACGGCCTCGGCAGAGGCAGCTGGAACAGCTAGGTGCCTGGAAGGCAGGCAGGACAGGAAGGCAGGCCCTGGAGGCCTGTAGGCGCCGAAGGCTTGCAACGAGCGGCTTCGGCAGGAGTTGAGGCACGGTGGCAAGGCTCGCAGTGGGCGCAGGCAGCACGGCCCGGAGAACGGAGGCAGCGACAGGGCTTCTGGCTGTCCTGTGGCTCCTTACTAGTTGGCTGATGTTGTTTGGCTCCTGCGGAATCGCATATCAATCCCACCCTCGTCGCCAGTATTGTAAACTCGTGTGTGAGTGTGTGGGTTGTTGTTGTGAGGGAATTGACACGCAGGAGCCATGTATGCAAGACAGATCTTTATTAGTACCAGATGACAAGCGATTCAAAGATTTCCCTGCAACTGTCAGGGTATTTATACTAGCCAGAAGCAACTGTCAAGCCCAACTGTCACGAGGCCAGCCAATCAGATGCTGTGCCTTGACCAACCAATTAGAACGCAACACAGGTTGTTGCTGGGTTATAACATCTTCCATCTTCTAATTATTGCTCCCACAGTTGATTTCTTCACACCAAGCTGCTTGCCTATTGCAGATTCAGTCTTCCCAGCCTGGTGCAGATCTACAATTGTGTTTCTGGTGTCCTTCGACAGCTCTTTGGTCTTCACCATAGTGGAGTTTGGAGTGTGACTGTTTGAGGTTGTGGACAGGTGTCTTTTATACTGCTAACAAGTTCAAACAGGTGCCATTAATACAGGTAATGAGTGGAGGACAGAGGAGCCTCTTAAAGAAGAAGTTACAAGTCTGTGAGAGCCAGAAATCTTGCTTGTTTGTAGGTGACCAAATATTTATTTTCCACCATAATTTGCAAAACAATTCTTTCCAAATCAGACAATGTGATTATCTGGATTTGTTTTCTCCTTTTGTCTCTCATAGTTGAGGTCTACCTATGATGTCAATTACACACCTCTCTCATCTTTTTAAGTGGGAGAACTTGCTCAATTGGTGGCGGACTAAATACTTTTTTGGCCCACTGTACAAACATTACTGAACCAGCAATGCAACTCTCATAATTCAGTTAAGTCTTGATGAGATCATTTTACATAAAATAATAATAGTCAAACTGTATTTTCCATGAATGATGATTCATGAAACTTTATGAAGGGGTTTTGCTCTGGACTATCTTGAATTCCATATATATTTATATAATTTTTGCAACAAAAAGTATACTTCTAAGTATATCTTGTAGAAAACACAAAGCAGGGTGTGTTATTCTATAAAGGGATTTGCTGAGAAGGGGAAAGGGGGGATTAGAATCATATAACTATCTTTGAATTGTTTTGTTCTGCAACTGCTCTTAATTACTGTCACTAAAGCTAGTATTATCCTTAGTTCCAATATGCTTCTTGATAACAAAAAGGTAATATCTGACTTTGCCTAAATGTTTGCAATCTTATGTTAAACAAAATGAAAGCAGGTCTTGTTATCCTATTTTCAGGATCAAGATCATGGCACGGGGCTGATTCTTGCCACATGTAATATACACCCACCCCTACACAACGCCTACTGAGGGGACACCCCCATTTCCACACTGGAGGTAGCCTACACTGCATGACAGAGCAAACAACCTTGGTCTCTACACTTAATGGCCTCCCAATGGCATGACCTTCCAGAGGACCTCACCTTGGCTTAAGGAACTACGTGGAAATCAACACACCTGTTGGGGCTTGGTAGGTGCAGTGGAGTGTGTATTTCAGCTTGTTCATTCAGTGTTCCATAACCATTAGGTTTGTTGTCGTTCTCTTCTGAAATTTATGCTGGACAAGCTGCTTACTGTAGGCTTACTTCATTGTATATACTAAAATAAATAGCAGCTACTGTAGCTGTTCCGATTGGCAGTGCCACAATAAAGCCAGCACCAGAGGGATCCACAGGGTGTGGTTTAAAAAGTTAAGATGGCACATGATGGAGATAAAAAAACAAACAGGTGGAGCTTCTTCAATTGGGCTTTTAGCAGTCACCTTGACTTCAACCCTGTGGGTACCCTGAGCCTCCACCTATAGAAGTAATTGGATGAGTCAGTCTGAGGAATGGTGAAAGGGAGATGGGTCCCATTGCTACCATTTCCAATAAATTCTCTTGATTTAGTAATGATACTAAATTGTCATGCAAAAGGGAACAATTGCATGCTTGAGTGTAAGGCTCCTCCCTGCCAAGTAATTTTTTTCATCTCCAGAGATCAATCAAAAATTTACATTAATAGTATGGAATTTCCAGAGAGTGAAAGGAAAGAGACAAAATGCACATCATCTTGATACGGTTATTATTACAAATACAATTTTGATTTTTCTTGGCGAATATAGTCATTAATACTACAGGTGTTCCAGCATTTTCTGGTCTAGGCAGAAAAAAAGGGGGGAGGGAAGATAGTTGCAGGTGCTACAACCTGTCATATGGGCTGAATCATTTTGTTACCATAGAAACTCTGGTTGCTATGATGCAGCTCTAAAGCCATCCTTGGTCTTCATGGGAGAACAGCTTGTTCCAACTTGATGCTTCAATATTGCTCATAGTCTCTTCTCCCAAAATACATCTCTCACCCGTTGAAACATAAAACATGATTAAAAGCTTATTGACTGAAGTGTTTTTTAGGAGTCTTTCATGTTATTTGTAAAATAATCACCAAAATCTAAAACGTTTTCACTTTACAAAGTAGGAGCTTTTGTTTACTTGAAATACATATCAAAAGCTTTTAAACCTAAAGGAATGAATTAATAATTTAATTACATAGATAGGGTTCATGTAACATCAACCTGACAGTAATTTGTGCCAAAAAAATGAAAACTCTGAAATAATAGGCAATTATGAATCTGACTCATAATACACTTTTCCCAAAAGAGACATTATTTCATTTTAAGTACAGGAAAAAAGACACTGTAGAAATTTTGGACTTGAGATGAATCTATGAGATTTTCCTCTTTAAAATAAGCAAGCTATGTAGAAGACTAGCATTTCCCACAAACCTACAATAGTGTATACTGTGTTGCCATTAAAATAATTTTTATTAAAATTACAGAACAGGAAAATGCCATTTTTGTCAATGATTTTCAATGCCACCTTTAAAGTTATTATTTAGTTTATTAAGGTCTTATTTATCCCACACCCTCAATAGAGACACAAAAGAAAATGAGGAGAAGCCTTGCCTCAATCCTTCCTCTCCACAATTTGAAGGCATGCAGTAAACTCTGGCTCTGTTTAGGCATATCCCAGGCTTGAAAACCTGATAGGGAATCTGCTTCTAGGATTACAGGATTCTAACTGGAGATGTGTGCCCTCTAACTTTGTGGAGAATGACAGATGAGAGAAGCAGAAAATGTGGATCCTGATCTAGTCAACTCCCCAATACAATTCTAATTTGGTTGGGTGCTGGAATACCCAAATACAGCTGAAGAGATGACACAAAGCAGCTTTTTCAATAGATAAAGGAAAATATCTAAAGTTGCCAGCTTTAGTTCAAGAGCCAAGAAATTTTCCTAGTTGCATTTCAATTAATTAATGTATACTAGGACATTTCATTACAAGCTCCTTAAGAAGCCCCATTCATTTTTCAACAAGTAGGAAAATAAAAAAAAGAGATCTCTAGATATGCCCAGAATTCACACAGACACACATATTCTCTTACCTTATCTTTGAGCTGTAACATTGCCTTCCAATTTGCTAATGGCTTTCTGGTTTGAAAGTTTACAAGATGGGCAACCAAAAGGCAAATATTGAGAAAGAGGATAAAGAAGTCTATTGTGATCACACAACAGTAGATTTAGCCATAAATTATACGGTTCCACATTCCAGAAAATTTACTTACATAATCTTAACAGGATTCTTCAAACTGTATATGTTACATTGTGATCCTATACACACTTATTTGAGCGATGTCGCCTTCTGTTTAACATCTGCACAGGGCTGGGGAAAGGTAACCATTTTCTCACCCAGAAGAGTCATTCCATGTGTCACAACTGTTTTATTTTTTCAGAGAAATTCCAAACACATCCCGATGTGCATTCATGTATCCGACGATCATTCCAAGGCTTTTGACTAACCATTTTTAAAAATAATAAGCTCTGCTTGGTTTTTAAAAAGCAAGAAATCATTTGGTCGGGTGGACTGTGACTTCGTCACTTGGTAGGTTCACACCAGCGGTCTCCCTGTTCTTGCCTTGTTGCAAAGTAAAGACCGAAGGCCCCAGTCTCAGAATCATGCCACTGCCTAGGCATTCGTCTCCCTTGTAGAAAACAGCAAACTGGAAGACAGAAGAGTGACAAATTGTATTGTATGAAGCGTGAGGCTGTGTATTGAGAAGAAGCGGGTCCGTGGCACGACAAAACCGCGCTACGCAAAATAGCGGAGATTAAATCGCGTCCCTAAAGTCGCGACGTCATCACCGCGCGTCATCACCGCGGGGACAACAGCGCGGCGACAGAAGGGCGTTCTTTCCCTCCAAAGGTAGCCCTCCTCCTCCAGCTGACAGCGGCAGCGGGCACGGGGCAAAGCGGGCTGCCCAGCAGCAGCAGCAACCTGCGGGAAGGGTCCAGCACAGCCACGGGGGGCAGCAGGAAGCCCGCGGGGGGCCCGAGCAGGGCCGCCGACGCTGGCGGTGGAGGAGGACGCAGCAGCGGCGTTGGCTGAGGCTCTCCCGGGGCCGGCGAACCGGGCTTGCCCGGCAGAGGCAGGCCGCCCTCTTCTTCCTCAACAACATCTCCTTGGATGGGCGGCCACCGCCACCGGGCAAGCCCGCTTCGCCGGCCCGGGAGAGCCTCAGCCGCCGCCGCTGCCGCATCCTCCTCCGCTTCCTGCTGCCCCCCGCGGCTGAGCTGGACCCTTCCCACGGGCTGCTGCTGCTGGGCAGCCCGCTTTGCCCCGTGCCCGCTGCTGCTGTCAGCTGGAGGAGGAGGGCTATCTTTGGAGGCAAAGAACGAAGCATGTAGAACGCCCTTCTGTCACCGCGCTGTTGTCGCGGCGGTAGGGTCGTTTTTTTCTTAGCGCTTCGGACCCCGCGGATTTGCCTCCGCACTTATGTCGGCGCGGATAAGGGCATCGCGGTTTTGTGGTGGAACCAAGCGGGTCCTCTGACTACTTAGCTTTTAAACATCCAATATGACGTAGAGAATGTGAGAGTGAATTCATTGCTAGTATAATTCTTGCCATAATGATTAGGTGATCTTTCTTAGCAGTGTAAATTGAACTGATAAAAATTAGCACCTAAGTAAATAATGATAGGCTAATTCTTGCATTCAAACAGATTTTGTTCTTCCAGTTCACATGGTAAGGAGCGCTTCCCAATGAAGTCTGAAACATTGAGTTAATTATAACAATCTAGCAAACCTATCAATAGTGAATCACAACAGCTTAGATATTCGCACATCTTAGAACAAATGTTCTGAATTAAGGAATTCAACGGAGCCTCTCCCTTTTTCCAACTGCATTATTTCCTTTGTTCAAAATATGCACAATTTGAAATTTCTCAGTTTTAAGCCATCGTGATTCAGATAGTTATTAATGCTGAGGATTTTTGGACAAGCTGGGTAGAGCTCTTACATCCTACTCTTTTTCACCGACTCTTGGTGATTTACAGAATCTATTCCACAACGTCAACTTGCATGACAGGACTTGATAAAGCCTGCAGCTTAACAAGTCCTCTGAATGTTTTTTTGCTAATTATGAAAGCTATCCTTCTCCTCCTTCCATTACAGTTGCTTTTTTTGCTGTGTTAATTGTGGTGAGAAGGCAACAAAATTCTCAAATAGCTTTATCAGTGTTTCTTGAGCAACTTCAGAAGATGGGTGGATTTACAAGTCCCAGAATTTTTCCAGCCAGCTTCAGCTGGTTGGGGAATTTTGGGAGTTGAAGTCCACCTATCTTCCAATTGCTGAGATTGAGAAACTGTTCTAACTGAAGATTAGACTACTGAACCATCTTCACCAGGAAAAAAAAGTGAACCATCTTATCCAGGATAAATGCAGACAGAGCAGACTTGCCTTCCCCCCACACCTTTGCTGAGATGCACACATCATATCTGATATCTTCTGCATGTAAGAATGTATTCTATTCAATATTACTAACAATGTTTTTCTTGGAGAATAAATGAGGCCTCCTTGAAAGTAAATGCCTATGGGCTTCAAATAAAGCTTAATTTCCCCCTCATTATTACTATCGCTAGCAGACAAATGCAGTACAGATGTTTACAAAACCTTCTCCTCAGTGCTGAGAATCAAACAAACCCAAGGGAAAATTATAATGAATCACGCCAGCCATGTTGGATCATGTTCAAGCATTCAGCAATAGCAATGGATAGAACCAAGATTCCTCACTGAGATTTTCTATTCACTCATATGTAATTGTTTAATAAATCAACCAATAATATGTATGAACTGCTTATTTCGTCCAGTTATACCAGGGGTCGGCAAACCACAGCTCTAGAGCCACATGTGGCTTTCATTTCTCTGTTGCGGCTTCCCGTCGCTCAAAATATGTGTCATAACCACCTATGTACGACACCCACTGGCACGCGATTGATTAAGCTTTTTGACTCCGGGTAGATTTTGTGATTCCCGGTCTTTTCTTTTCTGTGGGAAAGGGATCCAAAAGGCTCTTTGAGTGTTTAAGGTTGCCGACCCCTGAGTTATACAGTGCATGGGCAAAATCTGCTCCACACTTTGCTATTCAATCTAACTGTTCAAAAGTACAACTGAGTGTATTTACAAGGAAATATGTCCTGGGATGATTAGAAAATTTAAGATAATCACAGAGAAGAAGGCTCAGCACATACCTGCCCTGCTGTAAGATCCCTTATTGGCTTAGCCAGAGTCAACCATACTGATCCATCTTGATTTAGGGTTAATGTACAAGGCACTACGAATTTAAAAAAAAAACTGTTAAGCGATTGACTTTCATGGATTTGATTTGACTTAGCCTGGCTCACATAATTAAACAATCAAACCATCAAAATAAAACACAGAATTCAATTTTTTTTAAAATACCCTTTACAAACCTGTAAAATTAAAATCAGAAATTAAAACCTCAAAATCTGTACTCTCATCTGAGCAAATAATGTTTCCTTCTATAAACATATCCTTCTCCCAATGCCCTCTCTGGGCCTTGTGTGCCACCACACGTTTCTATTAACAAAGTCTAGTCACCTAGCGCCATCAAGTGTAGGAAGCGGAAATTGCACTCCATCATTTTGTTCTGAATGAGTTCTGCAGGTGGTTCCTCAGCAATCCAATGAACTCTGCTTGTCCGTAAAAGGTCTCTATACAGCGCAGGGTGATCCCTGGAGGGCGCCTTAAGAAAGATACAAAAAAGATGTATCTTTACAACTCAGCATCTCACCACTATACATAGATAAAATTAGCAACAAGTAAAAGAAAAAAAAATCAAAGTTAAATTGGAAGGCAAAGACTTCTGCTTTGAGAGGGGGTAAAAACTCAAATCGTGAGGTCCTCTTTCTATCACAGGGATGATTAATGCAATGTTTTATTGCATTCATTTAATGCTTCACTGGATTCGTTTTCAACAGTCTGGGAAGACATTTTATTTGTTTTATGAAGGGAGACCATAGAAAATATCACAGGCTGGTTTGATGGAACACTGGGGTGGGCAAATTTAATATTATTTAACATTTTTCAAAAGGCAATGCTAAACATAGCCTACAGTACAGTAGGCTATATACCATATAGAACCAGCTGGCCAGGATTTCTATTTTTCTCTCTCTTTATTTGAACTATCTTAAAACTATCTGAAGCCTTTTATATTAGACATTTATGGGGTCTGCCTTCCAAAATGAGGGAAATAATCTGCTAGTTTTCAACAGCCATGTTGTTGGATGCTGGTAATGTGATCGCAGGGGTCTCCAATAGCTATTCGAGACCACAGGCTCCAGGGTGCTGAGCCCTCATGGGTCATACAGTAATTTATTGAAACCAACAGGCTTCTACTATTAAACCAGATCAATGTATTTTAATCTTAGCAACTTTATGACATATGGACTTCAAGTCACACAATTCTGGAAATTGAAGTCCAAAGTTGCCAAGATCACAAAACATTGCACTATATAATTGTTATGGAATGTTTTGCTTCCTGCACAAAGCAGGAAAGTGTTGGTCCTAAAATGTTTTAACTGTAATTAGCCTATACATTGCTAAAGCTACAGAGGCAATATGAACAAGAAATTATGTTTTTGTATAGGTAGATATTAATCTTAACTAAATGCTATATCTCCAAACTGTCATACTTTAAAGGGCCAGGTAAGAACAAAAGCACTGCTACAAGAGTGGAGCCACTGCTCCCCATATAAATTTAGGGATTTTATCCAGGCTTAAAGGAGCATATTAAGTATAGGCAGTCCTCATTTAGCGACTTCAGTTAGTAACAGGAGTTACTAAGCGATGCACAACTGCACTTACTATCTTACTTCAACCTTTCTTTGCCTTACAAACCTTTCTTTGCCTTACAATGCTCATAAACACAAGAATTGGACATAAAGTTACTTTTTCATGATTGGTGTAATTGCAAAGTTGCTACATGAGAATTACATGTGTATCCATACACTATCCATGGAAAAAGGGAAATAAGAGGGAGCAAGCGGACAGCTTCAGCATGTCCATCAAAGTTCTGCTGCTTGTTCAGCCTCTCCCAGTGCTGATGTCACATTGCGTGACCGTTGATTCAGGAATCAAAATCTCACAGCAGCTTCCACCCTCACAAATGTGCATCCCTTTCCCTTTGATAAGGGAGAGAGAAGCAGGAATCTAAGGATGCACTGTACAAGTCAGCCCTTCCAGCCTGCGACAGTGGCCATCGCTAACAATAGAACTATGGCATCAGGATGATGGTTGACTTAAAGATGAAACACTTAGGATGAAGGCATGCTTGTTTTAAGGTGAAGCTCAACCGTCTAATCGCTTCTTTCATTGCTTGGCATTTATTGCATACTTCGTGCCAACATCCTTTTCAATTTTCTGTTGATCAAAATCTCGTTTGAACAGGATGTAATGAAACGTCTCGACACCCGGTTGACTTAACAGCTTTGGTTTTTCTTTTGTTTGCAAAAGCCAAGAATCTTGGGCCAGTAATAAGCACATTCTTTTAGGCGGCTATCACAAACGGTACAAATGCAAGCAAACTTACCACAAAAACATCCCCAGAGGATATGTTTTTATCTACAACAAACCATGCGTTACTGCAGTTTCTTAGCTTAGCTCTCTGGCCAAACGTATATAAGAAGCAACCTAAGAAAAGCAAAACACATATTTTAAAAGATAACCCACAGATATGTGGAAAACCAAGAGGAGAGAAAAGACTATGAATACCCGCTGTTTAGTCAAGAGGCAAAATGCAGAAAGGAAACACGTAACTACTGAATGTACGGTTGGCATTTAAGCTCATTATGCTTAACAGTCTCACCCTAACCAACATCCCGACAAAGGAGCAGGTCTTTGATTGTGCTGTTGCAACAAGTATATAGTCCCTTACTCTCTTTCCTCTGGTCCATGATTTTAACTCTTATCATCCAAGCTGGCTTGGAATGAGATTTATATCTTGAACATGCACAGAGCAACAAGCTGAATAAGATCAATTACAAGCTAGTACCTACAACTCTGGAGCAGTATTGATTATCATCCTTCCATCCTTCCAAGGTAGGTAAAATGATCGTTGGGGGCAATATGCTGACTCTGTAAACTGCTTAGAGAGAGCTGTAAAGCACTGTAAAATAGTATATGAGTCTAAGTTCTATTACTATTAACAAAAGCACAAAAAAAGGAAACAGCAAATTAGCAGGTATCAGATATAAGCTTACTCTGTGAAAATACTATAACTCACGATTTTCTGTATTTTCTGTATTTTCTGTATTTCATCGGGAAAAAATAGGTCTACTCATGATACCAGCAAACACATATTACAGATTAAAATAATCTGCCAAGAGTTTATATAGATGAATTTCCTTAAAAAACAGAATGTATGATTGAAATTTTGCTTAAGAATCAGTGTAACAGCCTCATCCTAACCAATATCCCATCTCTAAACCAATTCCAATGTGACTTAACTTCCAAGTTCCAATAACACTAGCAAGAAGTAATGGTAGCTCAAAGTACTTTTAACTCTCGCAATAAGCATCCAAATGAAGGGCACACAACTTTCCTTAAGTGGGTAGGCCCCCAATGGTGCTGGAAGTCAACAATCCACAAAGCCTTTGGTTGGGCAAAGTTAAATTAAGGTCATTTTAGTAAAAGATGTAACAGAAATTTCTGAACATGAGAATGAGTTCTGAACATAATTAGCCAACAGATTACCCCCAGTGTAAAACTGCAGCCAGATGTGTTTAAAATAATATATATTAACAGGTTAGGGTTTGGTCATTACACAAACACAAGAATGTGAATGCTGATCGATTGGATTTATAAACTGCTCCATTTGTAATACAATCGTCAGCAATATATCTCTGGCAGGTTTTCTGAAATGCTCCTAGGCCAGTGATGGGCAACCTTTTTGGCATGGTGTGTCAAAAATCGGCAAAAAATCAAGCATAACTCGCGTTGTGTGTCACTTCGACAAAAACATAATTTTGCGCAATTTATAGTTTAAACTACAAAAATGTATAATGGCGCTCACAGTTCCCGTTGGCACTCCGCTGTTCCCTGCTGTAGTGTGGTCGTAACCGACAGTCCCAGGAGTAGACTCTCTGTGCCGGCCTGACTGGAGAGAGGCGCGCACTGTTCCAGCGCTCCTCTCCTGCGGGTCCTCCCTCGCCGCACTGATGACGTGTGTGCGCACGGCACGCATGCCTTACCAGCAGCCCCTGCACTCAGAAAGGGGCGGCGGCGATACAGTAAGTGAGTGTGGGCGGGGGAGATCACACGTCCCGCCCCCCCCGTTCCTCCAGCACAGATTCTTTCATCCTCGGCGGCCGTGCAGGAGCCGAGGATGAATCGCATGAAATCCTGTGCGTGTCACCCCAAATGGCTACGCGTGTCAGCACTGACACGCGTGTCATAGGTTCGCCATCACTGTCCTAGGCAGCAGTCACAGCCTTTCAATTTATTCAATTTATTTTTTCAACAGCAACTTATTAGCCATCAATAATAATAGTGATAATAACAAATAGTAATTCAAATAATATAACTGAATAGCTAAAATCATTGTTCTGGAAAGTTGTCTACAAAAAGGAGCCTGGGAAGTTCTATTGAAATGCATTGCCTCTGAAACCGATCTTTCCTTTCCTTTCCTTCTTTTCCTTTCCTTTCCTTTCCTTCCTTCCTTTCCTCCTCCCCTGCTCTCTCAAAAGATCTGCAATCAAATAAGATGTCAGATGTCAAAGAAACCACATAACTTCTTCTCCCTAATGTCAAGGCTTAATTTAAGCCATTTCCTCTCCCACTTGGACTTGTCAAAATTCCAGGCAATGTCATCCTATGGAATCCCTTTTCATATGGAAACCACCCGCCCCCCGGAACTTCGCAGGCCAAGCCCAGTAATTATTACTCCCCCCCCCGCCCCCCGAAAAAACATTACTCTCCCCTTACAAATCTGGTCTAATTTTCAGCATTAATAGATTCCTTTCTTAAGTATGTTTATGCTTAGCCTGCTTGACTGTTTATTTTTAAGGAGATTAAAGGATCTACATTTTGTTCACTTTATAAAATCCCTCTTCCTTACACAGTATCACCTAATAAAAACAGTAACCAAATGTTTAATAACTCGCCACCTAATTTGAAGCTTTTGTGGCAGATGTTTTTAATAAGAGGATATTGTAGGGGCTTGAGGCTCTGAGTTCATTCAAATCCATTGCCGGATAGCAATAGCAATAGCACTTAGACTTATATACCGCTTGGCAGTGCTTTACAGTTACAGTGGTTTACAGAAACAGCCTATCGCCCCCAACAATCTGGGTCCTCATTTTACCCACCTCGGAAGGATGGAAGGCTGAGTCAACCTTGAGCCTGGTGAGATTTGAACTGCCAAACTGCTGGCAGCCGGTAATCCGCAGAAGTAGCCTGCAGTACTGCATTCTAACCTCTGAGCCATCATGGCTCATGGTGATGAGACAGTTTGGGGAAAACTAAAGATTTACTGAATTTTATGTTGCCAGATTCAGGGAGGGGGGGGGAGGATAATGTAGAGTTATTTATATTTCACAACATTTAATAGGAATTGGATAAAATAAACATTTGCTCACCTTTGTGTGTTCCAAGAACTTTGCCATCTTCAATGGAGACAAAATTTCCTGGACGTGGTTGCAGATACTACAAGGGGGAAAAACATCCTCTCAATTTAAATCCCATTTAAAAGTCATACATGTTGAAAGTAATAATAAAATAAAATGTACACGTGTTCATAAAAATTGTGAATCAGTAATTTCTCACCTCAAGAAGGAACTCTGAAAAATCCCTTTTACCAACAAAACAGAGGCCCATGCTCTAAAATAAAACACAATTGATGGTCACCCTTTAGGTATTTTGAAAGTTCAAATAATGGCACTTTATATCTATCTATTCTCACCTATTAGATCTACCTAGCTAGAAACATGTTAGATGCAAAAAATAATCTTAAAGAAAATATAGTGAACTTTAGAGGAAAATTAAACAATAGGAAATGTTGAAATACAAAAATATGTGTTCAACAGAAGACTATCCTACTTCACTGCAATGAAAGATAGAACAACTAATTCCTGACTTAGAAATGATCAAAATACTAAAATGGCACAATTGGTAATTTTATCCAGAAACAAGATCCATCAAAAGAACAGCTTTTGGTCATTTTTCCAGATTGCAAAGGCATCTAAACTAATGTTTTTTTTCAAACTTGACAATTGTTGGCTGGGGAATTTTTGTTGTAATCCACACATCTTAATGGAAGAGTAGCTCTTTCACATATGAACCAGGCTTCAGGGGGACACTATGAAGTATGAAGAGGGAAATGAATGTGCAAGTTCAAGAAACACGGCTCTAAGTTATAATGATTGGTTCCCCCCCCCCTTATAATGTCCTTTGAGTAGGAAATGTTACCATGCCTCTTTTTTTTTCAACACATGATAAAGCTGATGCTCTGCAGCTATCTTCTTCACAAAGTCTTTTGTTAAATCTCCAAGAGGAAAAATGGTTTTCTGCAAAGCTTCTTGAGAAATCTGGCTGAGGAAGAATGTTTGGTCTTTATTGTGATCCGCTCCCTGAAGAAGTTTGACAGCTGCAAGAACATTTGGTTCGATTCTTTAAATCACAGAAAAATGTAACAAGGCTGAAAACAATAAAACAAGCCAACATACTATGCAATTAATACTATATGCCAAGAAAGCCAAAGTAACAAATAACAAAAGGGGCTCTTGATTATGATATGGTATCTTTGATATGAAGATGATGATATATAATGTGATATGATACTTTGATATATGATCAATACGGTATATGATATACTACTTTAAATCCAATGCAGCAGATTTTTTAGCCATTTTCTTTCTGCAAAAATTACCTTTTTTCTTCATCTTGTTTTCCAGTTTTAATCTGTATTCTAAGACTTTTGCAGACAAGGTGCCTACTACTAAAAATTTATTTCATTATACTAATTGATGCTAGAGGTGCTTTTTCAAGAAGCAACTGGACTTTCTTGTTTTTCTTTGAAGACATTTTGCTTCTCATCCAAGAAGCTGCTTCATCTCTGACTGGATGGTGGAGAATGGAAGGATTTATATTCCTTTCAGGCAGCTGGTCATTTTGCATTCTTCTAGAGAGTCATTGAGGCCACTTGGAGGTTTATCTGTGTCCTCAGGGTCACCTGAGTAGTACAAATGGGTGCGGAGCCTTTTTGGCTGAAGGATGTTTTCTGTCCTGTGTCTCTTCATTGAAGACAGGCAGAGGCTGTTGGAGATGAGTCTGTGTTGTCTGAATTTCAAGCTGAAGTGTAAATGATTTCTGTAATCTGCATTTTTTCTGGAAATCTGTTTGAACCTTCTTGTATGTGAAGTGGACGTCTTCAAAGAAAAACAAGGAAGTCCAGTTGCCTCCTGAAAAAGCATCTTTGGGACAATCATGACCTGGATGACTGAGAATTGATGCTATGTATCTAATCTGGATTTAAACAGTGGAACACTTACCGTTTCTTATTTCAAATCTATTTCTGAATAGTCCTCGTGGTTTTTGTTGATATTTTTGCTGAAAAACTTCATTATCTTCCAGGGAGGTCCTTGCATAGTGCCCAGTTGCTATTGCATCAGCTCCTGGCATAGTTTTGAAAAAATAAAGAGAAATTAGATGCTTTTATTTTAGCAAGACTTTTAATATATTTCACGACTTTTGTTTTTTATGATATTATACTATACCACTTTGCTCAGGAGGAAACTTCACTGAATTCAGTAATGCTTTCTCTGAATATAAAAGTGTAAAACCGAGCCTTCAATTAAGTCACAGATTGATCTGAAAAGCCAGATCTTGATAGGCTGTAAAAAGATTGTATGCAAATTGGGACTGATTTTCAGGTTTATTCCCGAGCTTTGTTTTTCAGAAAGGAAAACACCACTGAAAATAGAACTTACCAATGTTATTCATAGCATAGTGTAGGAAATAATTGAATTTGATGTTTTTATTACATATAATATCAGGATTAGGTGTCCGTCCAACTTCATATTCATTTAAAAGGTAGCTGTAGGTAAGGGAGAAAAAACACTACAATCATTATGAATTTTTGGAAATGCAGAGGCATGTTTACTGCTCCATCAAGAACCCCAATTACTTTATATACAGCTAAACATCTGAACCATATCAAATTAATCAGAATAAGCTGATCAGAATAGACCAATCGCTTTGCCCTGACCAGATTTTACTGAAATTGTTTCAGTTTATAATTAGGCTTCTTATTTTAATCAATTAAAAATGACATGGCCGAAAAAAGGATTGGCTTATAGTAGTGATTTTCAAATGACCTTGGGATGCTGCAACCATCATAAACATATGCAGTTGCCATGAGCCCAAATTTTAATCATGTGACCAAGTAGATGCTGCAACAGTCAAAAATATGTTGGAACTGCAAAAACATAAACTGAACCTGATAGAAAGTGCAGATTTGGCAAACAAAATAAAATCGGCAAAACAAAACTTTTTTTGAAAAAGCAAATAAACCAGGACGTTGGCTGGCTTACAGATTGAAAAAGGAAAGAAAAAAAAAAGCTGATAAGCCAATTGGGGGATGAAGAAGGGAATCTACATCATTCAAATGGAGAAAAGAAAATAATAATTGAGAACTACTACAACAAACTCTCTCAACATGAGAGGGTACCAGAAAGGAAAATAAGACAATTCTTAGAAAAAACTAGAATAACTAAAATCCCAGAAAAATTTAAGAAGGCACTAGAAGAAAGAATTACAATGATGGAGGTAATAGAAGGCATCAAAAGGCGAAAGAATGGGAAAACACCAGGACCAAATGGATTACCGGCAGAACTGTACCAAACACTACAAGGAGTATTAAGCAATGTAATGTTGGAATTATTTAATGACTTATTAAGGGAGGCAAAGATACCAGAAACATGGACGGAGGCATATATAATGCTTATATCACAAGAAGAGTCAGATCTACAACAAGTAAAAAACTATAGACCTATTTCACTACTAAATGTGGATTATAAAATTATTGCATCAATAAGGCTGTAAGTAATTCTTTTCAATGATGTTGTAACTTCAAACAGTTACTAAACGAATGATTGTAAGTCAAGGACTACCCGTATATCATAAATAGGAAATGGTGAATTACTTCCATATTATCCCCAAGAAAGCCAGGTGCCTGCATTGTAGTCATCAGAAGTTAAATTCAACCCAAGAATGTCTATATCTTTAGTTTATCATTGGTGGCTCTTCAAATAAGCTTCTTTCGGCTTCATGGTGGATTGTTTTTGCTTCCAGAGGCAAATAAGTTTTATTAGACTTCAGAATGTTCCAAAATTTTTAATATACCCTTTCATAACCAAAGCATAGAGCATTGATGCTTTGCTAGATTATAAAGACCAGAAAAGGAGACAAGAACTAGGCAAGGAAGCTTGCAAATCCTACATAGGAAGCCTCTGCTTCTCTTATTAATCTTCCCAGTCACACAAAGCTTTCTTTCAGCAAAAGATTTATGAAAATTCTCTTACCTGAATACTTCATTCCAATATTCTTTAACATAGGAAACTTGGCGAAATGGAATATTGAGTATCTGACACACTTTATAAGCATCTTCACAATCTTGACTGCCTTGACAAATTCCCTTTTCATCCACCAAGTCCCAGTTGTTCATGAACACCCCAGTCACATCATATCCTGCTCAGATGGGGAAAGTAAGAAATGAGAAAGTATAAGTGGCAAGACCGCATAAGAAAAATTAACATACTCTAGATATCCCCACAAATAATGTTCAATCTTTCACTGTTAAAGTTTTTGAATCATCTATGGCAAAAACTTATATCTGCTACACTTTATCCAGTTTTGGATAATTGTTACTGTGCTATTATAAAATATACTATTACCAGAATAGTAAATTGTGGACATGACAAGTAGAAAATCTTCATTCTATCTAGATGTGTCAAAATATATAGGCAATAATGGACTGAATAGTTATCTCTGGTCATCGATTGCTCATAAAAGCATTGAATTAGCTCATGTTTAGTTTCATCATTAAAATATAGAGACTGCTTAGAGAAGGCTGTAAAGCACTGTGAAGCGGTATATACGTCTAAGTGCTATTGCCATTGCTATCATTAAAATATAAAATAAAGAATTAAATAAGAGCTTAGCAAAAAGATCCTTCAAAGTCTGTGCGTGGGTCTCACTCAATATCTATCAGCAACTCTTTTAAACCAAAAGTATCTTTTCCCAGGATTATGTTACATAGAATAGCTAAATTTTATTTACACATTTGAAAGTAAACATAATAAATGCCAGAAATAGCTGCATGTTTAGCAGCACTTTGTGTGTGAATTTGATTCCAAAAACGATACCCTACGCTGGAAATATTTATAGATTCATTCATGTAAAATCATTTAAATCATTTTCTTAAAAAAAATTAAGTGTTTACTTAAAGAATAACAGAGAAAGGATGCTCAGTTAAAAACATACACCTATGCCATTAGCGTAAACAAAATTCACATAACCACAACTTTTTCAGAGTTCCCTGGAGAAAATGATTTCCAAAGCCAAATGAAGATAGATTTAAAATTGCAAACGGAAGTATATATATTTGGGAGTATTATATACACCTACTGGCACACATATGAAACACAGAATAGCATAACAGAAAAACATATTATATTTGTATTTTTGTATTTCTTATATATCTGACTTTCCTCTATAAACAAATCCTTTCTCCATTTTTTTTCTTACAACAGCAACCCTAGAGACAGAATGAGCTCAGAAAAAAAGGATTGGTTTATAAGCACTGTGTTTCAAACTGGGCACTTTTTAAGATGTGTGGATTTCACCTCCCAGAATTCCTCAGCCAATATGCTGGGGGGAATTCTGGGGGTTAAAGTACACACATCTTAAAGTTACCAAGATTGATCTAGGACCCAGGTTGTGCCCACTGAATGCCAATGAGCAAGTCAATCTGAAAGAATTGGGCATAATTTAATGGATGACAAGCTATATGGAGGTCCTAGATGAGCTTGATTGATCTGCAAAAACTAAGCAGACTCAAGACAGACTAAATGTTTGGATGGAAGACCACTATGAGAGCCCAGGGTTGCAGGAAGGGCAGAGAAGCTTTAAAATGTTCTTTGAAAGAAGGCAAGGACAAAGCATTTCGAATACAGGTAGTTCTCGACTTACAACAGTTCATTTAGTGACCTTTCAAAGTTACAACGGCAATGAAAGAAGTGAGCTATGATCGTTTTTCACTTTTACAAACATTGTGGCATCGCCCACGTGATCAAATTTAGGATGCTTGGCAACTGTTATTTATGCCAGTTCCAGAGTCCCGGGGGTTATGTGATCCCCTTTTATGGCCTTTTGATAAGCAAAGTCAACAGGGAAGCCCGATTCACTTAACAACCATGTTATTAACTTAACTGCAGCTATTAACGTAACAATTGTGGCAAGAAAGGTAGTAAAATGGGGCAAAACTCCATTAATAAATATCTCACTGAGCAACAGATAATTTAGGCTGGATTGTGGTTGTAAGTCAAAGACCACCTTGTCTGCCGGCTGCCTGCAACTTGGCAGTTCAAATCTCAGCAGGCTCAAGGTTGGCTCAGCTTTCTATCTTTCCGAGGTCGGTGTGAGGAGAAAATAACGGGTACCCCCTTCAAGCACAGTAAAGTTGGGGGTGAGGGGGGACTGAGATAGGTTCAATAGTGACATAAATTGCCTGATTCAAAATTTGTAATCAGCATATGTGCATGTTCATCTGATGAAACAGTAGCTGGTATAGACACCATAGTTCCCTATATGCCGAAATGAGAGCGGCTGAGGCTGTGGGAAAAGTGTTATGCAATGTAATGCAAGTGCCTACAGCAAAGGTTTTATGCTTGCTATGCTATAAATTCTAATAAACCTCTGAATCCCAAAGTGAGACTTTTGTGGTGTGCTCTCTGTTCAATTGTTATTAAGTGCAGCTATGTTCATGACTTGACATCCGTAAAAGGAGGACTCAAGATTGTTGGGGGGGCAATATGCCGATGCAGTAAACCGTTTAGAGCAGTGGTCCCCAACCTTTTTATCGCCGCGGACCAGTCAGCCTTTGATAATTTTACCGTGGCCCGCTGAGCGCGCGCAGGGGTGGGGGGGCGTCTCCACATGCAGCAGCAAATATTTCATAATCAATATACACTAAGAGTGCATATTAAGAGTATATAATACACACGCAGAGAGAGAATATACAATATGCATTAAGAGTGCTTGTCTGTCTCTCTTCCTTCATGCACACTTCTCTATTTCAAAGTTTGAAATCTAAACAGAAAAGGGCATTTCAAATGTTTCATTTGGAGACTGGAGAAAACTTCAGACCTAAGGAAACTTCCTCATCTGTTGTTTTTAGCTAAAAGGTATATTGTTCCCCTTTTGATTTCTTTGAAATTCATACCCTGAGAGGATCTATGTAATAGATTAAAATCCGGGGGTCGGTGCAACTGCTTGTAGAATTCAGTCAGGGGTTTTTTTTTTTGGAGGGGGGGCAGAGTTTGTCGCAGAATCATGCTAACAAAATCGAATTATTTCATTTATAGAGCCACTTATAGAGATGTGAGAAGACCCCGTGGGCTTTCAACCCTCTTTCCCAATCAGTCTCCAAAGCTTCTCCAGATCAGCCTCCCTTCTCTCCCCCCCCCCATGACCCCCATACTTGCCGTCTTGGTAGCCCTGCGATAAAATGAAAAGTGTTTTCCCCCCTCCTCACCCCGACTCACTTCAGACAATCGCATTCACACACACACAACCACGACTTCACCGCCACCTCCCTGGTCTCACACGTCCGCCCGGAGATCACGACATGATGCGGGGCGCTGACAGGGGAGGCCGGGTTGGTGGTGGTGGTGGTGGTTCGGGGAACAGCCTCTGCGGGAGACAAAAACGGCGGCCGCAGACGAGCAAGGGGAAAGCCCGGCGCCGGCGAGAGCTCGCGGGGAAGAGGGGAGGAGGAAACAACCACCTGGGCTTCTCACATTCCTCGCGGCGAAACCTCGCGATGGCACACGCCCACCAACCGCCTCTGAGAGGCTCAGTCCGGTGGCCCCGCTCCACACACCGTCCCAGGCACGCGCCCGGCCACCCCAGCCACCAATTTGCGTGCACTGCTCGCGCAACTGGAAAGGAACTGAACCGACACCCCTCCTTCATCCCACTTTACTTACTGATTGGACGACGTTGTCCCGTAGGCCTAGCGACTTTCCCTTAGGCCCCCGGCCGCTGCAGCGATCATGGCCCCCGGCCGCTGCGCGGCCCGGTGCCAGATACTCCACGGCCCGGCACCGGTCCGCGGACCGGGGGTTGGGGACCACTGGTTTAGAGGACTGTAAATCCACCGTGAAACGGTATATTTTTAGATTAGAATAACAGAGTGGGAAGGGACATTGGAGGTCTTCTAGTCCAACCCTCTGCTTAGGCAGGAAACCCTACACCACTTCAGACATATGGCTATCCAACATCTTCTCAAAGACTTCCAGTGTTGGGGCATTCACAACTTCTGGAGGCAAATTCTGTTCCATTGGTTGATTGTTCTAACTGTCAGGAAATTTCTCCTCAGTTCTAAGTTGCTTCGCTCCTTGATTAGTTTCCACCCATTGCTTCTTGTCCTGCCCTCAGATGCCTTGGAGAATAGCTTGACTCCCTCTTCTTTGTGGCAACCCCTGAGATATTGGAAGATTGCTATCATGTCTCTCCTAGTCCTTCTTTTCATTAAACTAGACATACCCAGTTCCTGCAACCGTTCTTCATATGTTTTAGTCTCCAGTCCCCTAATCATCTTTGTTGCTTTTCTCTGCACTCTTTCTAGAGTCCCCACATCTTTTCTACATTGTGGCGACCAAATCTGAATGCAGTGTTCCAAGTGTGGCCTTACCAAGGCATTATAAAGTAGTATTAACGCTTCACATGATCTTGATTCTATACCTCTGTTTATGCAGCCTAGAATAAGGTAAGATAGATATAGATCAGAATTTCTCAACCTTGGCAACTTTAAGATGTGTGGGCCAATGCAGAGTGAGCTCATCCCTCATGAAAACTGGTGCCATGCAAATGACACAGGCTTTATGCTAGTCTTCTTCCAAAAAAAAAAAAGGCACTATAAAATGGCTTAATGGAGCTAACCCATCAAAAAGAGGCTATAGGATTTTAAACTTACTAGAACAGTGTTTCCCAACCTTGGCAACTTGAAGATGTCCGGACTTCAACTCCCAGAATTCCCCAGCCAGCATTCGCTGGCTGGGGAATTCTGGGAGTTGAAGTCCAGACATCTTCAAGTTGCCAAGGTTGAGAAACACTGTACTAGAAATTGGAAGCTCAGATGAGGACCAAACTAGATTCAAACCAATTGGGTTTTAAAGAAGAGACTGGACAGTCCCTTGTTTGAAATGGCTGAGCAGGGGGCTGGACTAGAAGACCTCCGAAGCCCCTTCCTGTTCTGTTCTGTTCTATTCTATTTAATTCTCTCCTATATAGGTGTAAGTGCTATTGCTATAGTCCCCAGGAATCCAAGTGGAAGGAGCGTTTTATCCGCGCAAAGCAACACCTTCCCTCAGGCTTCACCCACCTGATGTTAACTACGACCCTCCCGCTCTCCTCTCAAAGGCCCTTCGCAAGGGGAATGCCGGGAGTTGTAGTCTCCATAGATCGGAACGGAAGTTCTACTGAGGGAAAGCAAGCTCGGGTGGATGAGGGAGGGCAGTTAAAGGAGGCCGGGGGAGTGGGGTGGGTGAAATACGGGGCCAGCCGCTCTCGCCCCCATTCTCCGCTCGGGAAGCCTCACCTCTTCGCCTCAGCAGCAAAGCCGCCACGGCGCTGTCCACCCCGCCAGACATGGCGCACACCACGTGCCGGCCCGCGGCCCCCATCATGGTCTGGCTTCGCTGCCTTCAAAAGGCCGGCCGCGCTTGCTTTGCGACCGCGGCCCACCGTGACTTGAAGGGCAGAGGCGGCAGGACGGGGCCGCCTCTGGGCGGAGCTGAGCTCACAAAAGGCCGGGGAAAGCCGGGCTTCTCCTCTGCTCTCCCTCCGGAGGAGGGCCGCTTTTTGGGGGGGGGAGGGGGGGGAGTCCCGACAGTGGGAGGAGCTTTCTTGTCCTTTTATCTTTGGGTCGTATAGGCCAAGGGGCCTTCAAACTTAGCAGCTTTAAGACTTGTGGACTTCAACTCCCAGAATTCCCCAGCCTGGGGAATTCTGGGAGTTGAAGTCCACAAGTCTTAAAGCTGCTAAGTTTGAAGACTCCTGGCATAGGCCGAGGAAGATGATGGAAGCTGAAGTCCTGCCTTTTTGATTCACCCCAGGCGGAGGAATGGAAGCAACCACTGGACACCTGTGTGTTTGCACACGTGTGCACCTTCAGGGTCAGGGATGGTTCCTGGTGCCTGTCTGAACCAGCCCCAGCTTTTTTTTTTTTTTAGGAAGATTTTTGGAGCTGTTTTTGCCATATCTGATTTCTGAGGGTCTGAAAGGGACTGACTCTCATTGTCTCCTGGGTTTAACCAGAGGCCTTAACCACTGTACCAGACTGGGCCGGTGCAGATTTGCCAAACCTGTGTTGGGATCACTTGTTTTGAATAGGTTCCTGTTGTGTTGTAAATATGAAGCTTAACAACTTGTGGGGGGCTTCATCACGGGAGTTTTTTAAGAAATTTGTTTGAGATGGGGTATCCTGCTTCAATTGGGAGCTGGACTAGAAGACCAAGGTCCCTTCCCTTCTATTCCATTCCCATTACTTCCATTACATTACATTCTATTCTATGCCAAGGCAAGTTCCAGACTTTTAGGAACCATTCCTTAAACCATTATTTCTTCCTACTTAGCAAACTTGAAGATGTGTGGACTTCAAATCCCAAAATTTCCCTAGTCAGCATGTTGGTATTTGGTATTCTAGGAATTGAAATTCACGCCGTCTTCAAGTTGCCAAATTTGAAAAAAACTACCTTAAACAAAGAGATATTTTTTATATTCTTAGGACTATATTATCTTCTGTTGGTTCTGTTGGTTGATATGATTGCCATATCATTCATGGATAACCATGTTAAGGAACTTACGTAAATGAAATATATGGGGATTTTATAAAATCAGTATTGGTGGAAGGCAAAGGGAATAAACCTACTCAAGAATATATGCTGTTTTGGAGGGGATAAGGGCACAATTGGAATATATTGTGTATCTTAGTTGTTATAGATGAAGAAATATAAGGGGGGGGAGCATCTCTAGATGATGGGGGTACGTTGTAATATTTGGGTTTTTTTCCTTTTCGCTTTCTTTTTTGTATTTACTATGTATTATTTGAATTTTAAAAAATTAAAATTAAAAAGGAACTTATGTAAAGACAGTTCACCTGACCTTTCTTAAAATAAGTGATAAACACTAGATAAGAATTAAGGCATTTCCCCACTTGCATTTAACCTTAATGTAAGCATGCCATGTATCATTTTTTTTTCCTGTTACTTAATGATTTTTCATTCCTTTCATCAGAAGTGGGTTCAGCCTGGTGCTTTATAGCATCTTTCCTGCTAGCATTTTCCACTGTGCCCAACACATTTCCAAGTCAGTCCCTGGCTCAATGTGTTTTAATGTTGTATCTCTATGAATGAATGATGGGAGGCTATGCAGTGAAACGGGAAATCTTATTTTGCTGAGCAGCTACCCTGAAATCACTGATAAGTGTGGGAGAGTAGCACAGCAGTCTGCTCTGGTAGAAAATGACTAATCTTCTGCATTCGAAGCTATGCTTGATTTGTCAGCGAGCAAATGATCCCATACTATTTGAATAAATCCTGTTGGAATAAATCCTTCCTGTTGGAAGACCTGGCAATTCTCCCCCCCCCCCCCCAATTGCAGATTGGAGAATTTGGAGAGGAAGAGATCACAAGAGAGTTGAGAATACACACTGAAAGGAATGCATTGATTCTGGAGCTGAAAGCCACAAGTGCACTAGGCAAACAGGCAGTATATTTCCTATTGTGTGCCTGCTTTTTGTTTTATAATCTCTTCCTATCCAATCTCTCTGCTCTTGTGAAGAGTGGGTCAAGCACAGCAGAGATTGCCTACTATCAAAATTGCTTTAAAAAATCCTCCCTTCAAAAAGCAGAGAAATGACTTAAACAATAATAGTATTTTTATAATATTTCTTTCTCTTTGATGATGATAACTATATTTTATAGTTATAATGTACACTGAAGATGGCATTTAATTTCATTGTACAAGGTGCAATGACAATAAACAACTACAACAACTACAACATTTTATTTTATATATTACAGGACAAAACTTCATCTACATCTGAGCTGTTGCAATAAGATAAAGAAATGCAATACTGGTTTTGCTTTTTACAACTTTTTATTATTCATTCTATAAGGAATTCCATGAGGCAAATAACCTTTCTAACATGAATTGCCTTAACAAGCCACTTAGAAATGAAAGATTAGAGACTAACATCCAGTTAGCAGCAGCTAGTTGCTGCTGCTAGTTGCTGCTAACTACAAATTTTAGCCAGACAGAAAGATGAATAGGATTTTTAAAACTCAATCACAATGGAAAATAGTTTGGGGCAGTATACTGTAATTCTCTACTGAATTATTCAAATTAATAATTTTTTGGAGAACTCGTTCCTTTTTGCACATCTGTTTGTTGACTATAAAGGAAAAGTGAGAAACACATTCTATCCTGCCGTAAATAGAATTTCTACATTTAAAAATCTGCCATTCTTACAGAGATTGAATTGTGATAGTCTTCAGAGACTCTGAATATTTTGCAATAATTATGAAAATATGTAATCAATATTTTAAAAGCTTAACTTTATTTCAATATATTTGATATACACCTACAATTTACTTTGCACAATTTTAAAACAAATATTTTACCAGGAAAGACATTTACTACAACCAAAATTGCTTAAAATAAAAAACTGTATATTTTCTATTTTTCCTAGCAGCAATATATCAACATTTCAAGTTCACAATTTTAATTTCATGTCTTTTTTTTCCAGAATGAAAACTACTGACCAGCAAACCATTAGTTGCTAAACTCTAGATTTTTTTCCAGTTTGAAAGCCTTTTTTTTTTAAAATCAGAATTTCAGAAGAGGTGAATTTTCTTTATTTCCTTCAGGACTTAGTTTCATCAAAGGAGAGTTGAGATCTATTAGCTAGAAGTAGAAAATATAGTATTAAAACATTGACTAAACACAACTTTTACATTCTTGAAAATATAAAGAACCCCATTTGTTAGCAAATCTACATTAACAGTGCAGTTTTGATTACAATCAATTGCACCCAATTCAAATATTAATTTTGCAATAGCTTATTAATGCCAGCTTTTGGCAGAATTTTGAGGTTAAATTTTTTAATATTACATGCAGTATATATAACATCAGAGTTATGTGCACTCAACTATATCTTCAAAGATATAGTTGCGTGCCTCAATGTAAAATATGTACAATTAAACTTTGTATCATCAACCCACACTTACATACAGTATTAAGAGTGAGATAAAAAGAACCTTACCTGCCCTGTAGGTTTCAACAGAGGGGCTTTATTTATTTCAGGAGTGTTAAAAAGATCAATGAGAGGTTTGTTTTCACATTCCTGGATGGCAACTGGTGTTTTATCTGTTTCAAATTCTATCAACAAGTCCTAGAAAAAGTGTTTTAAGTGTTCCAATATCATACTCTCAAAAATACAGAATGTCAGGTCATATAACATCTATTCCCACCTCCCAAAATACAATACCTAAATCTTTGATATTCTGCTGATCCAAACTGCCTTTGATTTTAGTGCTTGTGTGATCTAATTCAAATTTCCCCCTTAATGAATCATCAGTGTAAATAGGTTTCCCACCCACCTTTCCTAACAACTGACTCTTAACAAGAATATGTCAAAGTATTGATAGGAGGCACCGATGGACTGTTAATATCACTAACATTTGGAATAATTTCATTTAAAATCTTTTCGAGAATGATGGATCTGCAAAGCACATTTAAAAGCAAAGCCAACAAAATCCTTTATTATTGAAATACCACATTTTTCGCAGTATAAGGTGCACTGGAGTATAAGATGCACCAAGATTTTGAATAGAGAATTTTTAAAAAAAGGTTTTGCACTCTGCAGACCTCCCCAAAACAGCCCGTTTTTTGTCCTAAAAAGGGCATGCATAGCCTTTAGGAGGCTTGTAGAGTGCTCCTGGGGACTGGGGGGCAAAAACGAGCAAAAAACAGGGTGTTTTTTGCAAAAATGGGCCCATGTTTTGTCAGAAAAAGGGTATGCATAGCCTTTAGGAGGTTTATAGAGTGCTTCTGGGGGGGGGGGGGAGACGAGCAAAAAACGGCCCGTTTTTTACTAATTTTTGCCCTCCCCAGCCCCCAGGAGTACTCTGTAAGCCTCCTAAAGGCTATGCACAGCCATTTTTGCAAAGGGGGTAGAGTTTCAGGAAGCAAAAAATGCTGTATTCAGATTTTCACCCTCTTTTTTGAGGGAAAAAGGTGTTTTATACTCTGAGAAATAAGATACCATAAGAGTCTTCCTAGTGTAAAATATTACCATAATAAGTACACTAGGAGGTGATAGCATCTTTCAAATTCTTTTAAAGCAAGCAGCAGTTGCAACACTAATTGTTATTGTAATATATGCTTTGTATTTTGACAGCTAAACTTACCTCTTTAGCTAGTATTACTTCTGCTATTTCCCCTTTTTTAGTAATGTCTTGTTCTATTTTGATAAAAGGTTTATCTGGTGAAAAAGTAAGTGCGATAGGTATAATTTTTGGTGGAGATAAGTCTCCTTCTGTTGAAGATGGGCTTGAAGACATGCATGTCTTGTTGTCAGTCACACATTTAGAACTAGGCAGAAACAGCAAAAAAGCGATTTTTATGCAGAATTCCAAACTATGGAATAATTTATTTCTATTCAGTATATGCAATTGTTTCTTTACCCCAATCCCACAGGAAAACAAAATTACATGAGAAATGGACTGTCCTTAAAACGTACACTAAAATAAATAGTTAAGATACTGTAAGATTTTTGTTTCATTAAGTATCTTTCGCAAAATCCTTAAAACCCATGGACCCATGTTTTCATTATAGTACAGTAAAAAAGACAGCTTCCTGCAGAAATATATTGTTGTGGCAAATACATAGTTACACCATTTGAACATCATCAACTGCAGCCAACAGAAATCATAAGTCTGTATTGTAATACATCACATTATATGAATTGATTAATTGAATAATTCCAGTGCATTCAGTTGATGGATACCAGTATGGAATGTCATAGAAAACCCTGCACCTCTACTGGGGTGTGTTTCATGTTTTTTTCAGAATGAGAATTAGTAAGAAGTCCAACCAAAGAATCCCTAAGACCAACCGCACCCAGAGATAGGCAAGACACGAGAATATAAACTGATAGCAAACAGCACTCCTTACTACCATTGATTATGTTACCTATTTAGGGTAATGAATTGTCTGCAAGAAAACAGACAAGCTCGAGAAAGCACCAAGTACCCCTCATTTCAACCGTGAGCCACAAATGTTCTTCTTTATTAGTACCAGAGAATTCCATACTGAAACTGTGTAATTTTCTCTTATAAGAGTTAAAGTCACACTCAATATTAAAGTCAAGATTTGAGCCAGACTCTGCTTTGGAGGTAGATAACCAACTTTATAACTTATTTATTTCCCACCTTTATTTTTTTTACAAATAACTCAAGATGGCAAACATATTCAACACATTTTTCTTGTCCTATTTTCTCCACAACAACCCTATGAGGTGAATTGGGCTAAGAGAGAATGACTGTCTTTTATAGCTAAGACAGGGCTAGAACTCACGGTTTCCCACTTTCTAGCCTGGGGCCTTAATCAAGACTAAACTGGCTGTCTATAAACTTGATTAATAAATAATAAATAAAATTAGCATTTTCTGAAATCAGAGATAAGCCCAGGGCATATTAATAAACAATAATAAAGGAAAAATGGCAGAAGACGTACCTAATTTCTGTAGTCTTTTTAGAAGACGCACTAGAGATGTGTCGAAGAGCTAAACAATTAGGAGGTGTCATTTTTCTGGGCACTTTTTGGGGGGTCAGTGTTGGAATTCCCGAGATACTTCGACCAACAGAGATAGGCAATATGGAATGCCTTCTGTCAGGAGTCCGTAAAAAAGGCTTCACAGCAGAGCAGGATTTTAATACCGTTCTTTGTAATTGTTTGACAGGTGTGGAAAATGCAACATTGCTACAGAGATTAAGAAAACATAACAAATTTAGAACCCGAAAATTTCAACTAAAAGTCATTTTTAGTAGTTTATAAATGTTACGTTCATGTACATAGCATATCACAGTAGTTCCAAAAGTCATACAGATAGTCCTTGTTTATCGATAGTGATTGGGATCAGGAATTACAATTTTAAAAAATGCAGTTGTAAGGCATTATGTCATGTGACCATGTCAACTTATGACGGCAATTCTGGCAGTTCCAGATGGGCAAATCCCATGCAGTCACAGTATCCCATGGTCGCCAATTGCAACCCCCTTCCGGCTTGTTTGCCTGTTAGAAACTGGCAAGAAAGTCGCAAGTGGTGATCACATGACCATGGGATACTGTGACATTGTAATCATCAGCCATTTGCTGAGCATCCAAATCCTAACCACTGAGATTCTGTGATGGCCACAACTATGAAGACTAAGTACCTCTTGTTTAGCAACATTGTAAGTTTGAATGGTTGCTGCACAAGTGGTGGATTAGCAAGGACTGCCTGTATTTTACAGGGTTCCAAGTCAGATACTGCCCTCAAACCATGGAAAATTAAACTTAACAATTATTTAGTGTAATATTTGAACTGGCAAACCTACAGTTATACTGTGCCTTGATAATTGCCTCAGTTTGAAGTTTCTGACAAGCTTGCAGTTATCTCAATTGCAAGCACAGAACTTATCTAAATATATGGATATTACTGAAGGATAGCTTGACAACGTAGTTATTCCTTTTCCCAGGAAATTAAACAATTTGGATTCTATCAAGGTTTTCAATCATGTTACAGAACAGCTCAATGAGGACTAACAATTGAAGTGGAAATCAGTAGCTGTCATCATATAGAAATTTACCTTTCAATATTGCTATTGGATAATACAGTATTTGATTGCAATACTCTGGGGACTTCATTTTCTGAACAGAAAAAATATAAGCAGAAAGTACAGTTGAAGTAGTCATACTAATTTTCTTCGACACATAAATATACAAATGCTTAATTTCTTTTTTATCATCAGCATATTTAGTACAGAATCAACACTCTCCAGTAATTAGCATAATTTAATGCATTAAGATCAATTTCCTTACCTAGCTTTAAGTTTGGAGCTGCTGTTTTAGAGTTAAGTTTAAGACTTGAACTTGTACTTGTGTTTCCTAATGTGTTTTTTGATAATACTTTTTGAAGACAAGAATCTGAACCTTTCTGCAGATTATTGCTTGCACTCTCAGATGTCAGGGGAGCTTTAAATTTGGGTGTATTCACAGGATTTTCTTTAGCACATTTGGGGGTGGGTTGTTTTCCAGATGCATCAGCGTGGGCAGCATTCACTGACAATCCTTTCATAGGTTTAACTATGGAAATCTTGCTTGTTACAGAAGAGCGCCCAGAGATGTCTGCAGGAGCTTTTGTAATACTTGTTTTGACTAGAAAATAAGAAGACAGCAAAGACTGCATTATCATTAATGTAGTCAAAAAAGTTTTTAAATCTCACAAAAACAGGTACCAGTCTACTACAGTAACCTTATACTCTGGATAGCAATAAACATGTTTGTATATGAAATCACAAAAACAATGTGCGCTCCTTGTGCAAAATGTACCCCTCTTAGTACAGATGTTTGTCATGATGCTGAATGCATGAAGGAAAATAAGACTGCAGCATTCCATGTCCTCAGACAGATAGTATTTTATAAGTGATCAGTCTGGCTGGAGTAGAGTTACTGTATCCCAATACCCTTCACTCAACCCACTGGAGCAATCCTGGAGGATGCTACTGTCACAAAGGTATCTGAAGTCATATAAGAAATTAGGAATACTTCCTTTATTTTACATGTGTCATCCATCTGGGTCACCAAAGTTATTTATGTCTTAAAATAGCACCTGAACCTAGTTTTTCTTACTATGAACATACAAATCATTGTTCTTACTCAATTAGAATATTGATACATTTTTAAGACATTATTACACATGCAATCAAACCATATAGGAGTAATTCAGCCTCAGATCTGTATCATTCTTATATTTATTTGATCCTAACAAATGAGGTTTATTAAATCACAATGCATATGAAGAGCAGTGATTTATTGTATTTGTCTTTTATGTTCTGATACATTTACATTCAGTTTTAACATATTTAAAAGCATGTGCTATTAAATTCCACTTTTAAAATCCTGGTAAGATGTTTGTGCTGTTGAAGAATTTACTAAAGAGAAGCACCACTGTCATTGTACTTTAATACAGTTTTGTCTTCTATGAATAGCTGTGGCTCCTGCCTTCCCCACTCAGTGTCCAACTCTTCACTACTTGAATATGTTTTCATTAAGTCACAGTTCCCAATTCCATACTATGCACTAGAATCAAACTACAACTGAATAATTACCACTTCCTCTTTTAGGAGAAATTGGCAGGCTTGAATTCAAACTTGAATTCATGCTGGAAATAGAAGAGGAGGAGGAAGATGAAGTATTTCTTCGCATACGAACATTATTAGGAGGTTTCAGTTGTCTTGTCTTCATTTCCAACTGTAAAGACAAAGATAAATGATCTGGCTGTATGCCAAACAAATATAATCAGGTATATTGTTCTGACCATTGTGCTTTCAATTTTTTTCTCATCAAATTGCATCTCTCTACCTGGATAATTTCAATTTTAAGTACAGGTTTATCTATTCCACTCCATTATAGCAGGGGTCCCTAACTTCTGGTCTGTGGCCCAGTGCCATACAGCAACCTGTTGTGAAATAGGCCATGCAAATCGTGCGTACGTGTGTGTGTGCGAAACCACGCCCCGCCTCCCCCCATGCAAGTCCACAGAGGCAGAAAACTTGGGTACTGCTGCATTAATAGCATATGGATTTTCTTCTGTTTATTACAAAAAATGAGGTCAAATTAGACAGAACTTACTACTTTGCAAAACCACATTTCTGCATCAATGGATTTTTTTGCCATGTTGATTCATTGCATGGGAGAAAATCAAAACATCTCTCAAAGACACACCAGTTAAAATGTATTTTTTAAATTTAATTTGTAATTTCTAATTGATAGATTCAGAGCAGCTTAAATTATGGAAAAAGTACTTTCAGATAAAATACTGAAGTGCCATGTATTTCAACATCCAAATCCAATTAACAATTAGTTAAAGAGTATTCACCTTGCTGGGAGTAGGAAGAGTTCTCTTGCTTTGCATGGATGAACTGGCACAAAAGGACAATTCTCCTGCATCCGAAGTGACGCTTGATTTGTCAGAGAGCAAATCTTCAGATGATCCCATACTGCTTGAATAAATCCTGCTGGAAGAACTAGGCAATTTTCCTTGTTTGGGCTGCAAGATTTGGATTTGAAATATTTGTAAAACAAATAAACATCAAAAATATACAAAAATCTCAAGTTCTTTCTATTAAATGAAAACTGTCCTGAATAGTTATGCCATCAAACTATAACCAGACCATTAGTTAAGGAGATCAAGTGATATGTTATTAAGAATGCAAATATTAAACATTCCGATATTATGAAATCCAATTCATTTATGCTCTCCCTACTCCCCAATGTAGGCAACTGTCTGAAATACAGTTGGAAGTATAGACTGTATTGAAAAGCATTTTTCTCAAGTAATACTGAATACTTCACACTGAATCAACATGAATTTAAAATAAATCATTTAAGTCTTTAACATAATGGTGTGACCTGGTCAAACTTTGGGATGACTTTGAATTGAAAAGGCAGGTCTTCTGCTTTGCATTGTCTCTTCTTATGAAGACAAAGCTCCTTTCTGCTGCTGACCCATTCAAAATGGCATGCCAGTTCATATTCATGTATGAATACAAACAGACACAAAAAAAGGTTTGAACTAGAACCTTTCAAAATCTGTTTATTTTAAAGCAGAACTAACTACATTTCAAGAAACTGGGGAAGCAACTGATAAACCATGTTCAAAAGCCTCAGGTTCTCCCCTCTGGCTTTCTTCCTTGGCATCTTTAAAGTTTTGCTCCCCCCCCCATCCTCTCCAAGTTAAGATTCTAATTCAAATGTCAGGCAAAATGCATTTTTGCAGTAACACCATTAGCAATAGCGATTAGACTTATATACCACTTCACAGTGCTTTACATCCCTCTCTAAGCGGTTTTACAGTGTCAGCATATTACACCCCCCCCCAGAAGGATGGAAAACTGAGTTAACCACTGCACCACCACAGCTCTTAAGCATTAGAAACTTAAATAAGCAATAAGATTCTTACAGATTAACAGTTGGAAGAGACCTTGTAGGTCATCTAGTCCAACCCCACCCCAAACAGACCCTATACCATTTCTTAATAAATTACCCTAGCCTCAAACTATATCTAGCAATCAATGTTCCCTCTAAGCTGCGCGGTTGCGCAGCCATCCACATGACAACAAAACACCACGCAGCAGTTTCCAACTGCCACACAGTGGTTTTTGTGAGACGCCTTCCACAATAATAGGAGAGGAGAACCAGTCTGGAGACAGTAATCAGTTCTAGGTCCACAAGGCAGAAAGTAGCTGAGAGAAAGGGTGTGGGGGTTGGGAGAAGGCATGGGACGGGCTCCCAGCAGCGGCTGCTCAGATTTGCCATTTGAGGGGGGGGGAGGGAGGGAGGGAGAGAGAGAGAGTGTGAGTGTGTGTATCTCTCCTTCCTTCAGCCCTACACTCTTGCTGGCATCCCGGCCAGATGAGAGGAGCTGCAGAGGGTCTCCTCAAGTCTACGGCAGCGAGTCATTCGAGGGAAAGTTGCCTCTTGGAAGGAATGACCCGGCTTGGCTCCCGCTTCGTCTCTCCTGCCTCTTTGCTTTTCCGTTCAGTCGTTGAGCGGCAGATCGAAAGTGTGAGCCAAGCTGGGTCATTCCTTCCAAGAGGCAAGTTTCTCATCAAATGACTCGCTGCCCTAGACTCGGGGAGACCCTCTGCAGCCCCTCTCATCTGGCCATCTCTCTGTGTTGTGTATATATACAGGTCTCCATGGATGCAATTGTACAAGCATTTTTTTTCCTCTTTAAAAGAATTTTTGGATTTCTCCTCACCAAACCTTTAAGATTGAAAGAGTTAGAGTTGAAATATAAAGAGATTGTCAATCGCCATACTGTTAAATTGATAGGCAATTATGGACTATCTTGATTATATCCTCCTTAGAAAGAATATGCTACTGTATGGTTGAGAAAAAGATCAAATTTCATTCCATGGAAACCCAACAAAGTTCATAGGGAGGGTTTCTTTCTATGATGAGCTTCTTGGGTCAACAGTGAATATCAGTTATCAAAAATGTAGGTAGAAAATTAAGCAGACAATAGGCAATTACAAAAAGAGAAGCCAACTTTCTGAATTCTGTTTCTTTGCACTTAGTGATTTATAAAGACTAATGTTCTGAAAACCTGACCTAAATTACTATATATTTTAAATAGCTGTAAAGCTATGCTGAAAAAGTTGTTCTCAACTTTTGTGATAAATTCAATAAAATTCAATAAAAAGAAGGGAATTCTTGATGAACTTAAGGAGAAATGAGAGTATTGGATAGTAAATGGACAAATAAAATTACCAAAGAGAATATTTGCACCTCAGGGTTGAAATGAGATGTTCTCTTACTCTTTCCTCTTCCTCTCTTTTCTCTCTGTCTCTCTCATCCTCTTTCTCTCTCCTTCTTTTCCATTCTTCTGTCACTTTCTCTCTCCTTCTCCCTTTGCTCTCCTCTTTGTCTCTTTCTGTCTCTCTCCCCCTCTTTGTCTCCCTTTATCTCTCCTTCTTTCCCACTGTTCTGTCACATTCCCTCTCCTCCTCTGTCTCTTTCTGTCTCTCTTCCCTCTTTTTTCTTCCTCTCTCCCACTCCTCTACTGCCCAACCTGTCCCCATACTTATCTTCGACTGATCGTGTTTGCAATAATTTACCTTTTCTAAATAAGCGCAGTTCCCTTACCGGATCCCTCGCTCACTCAACCACACACACACACACACACACACAACATTTTTCTCCATTCCAATTCAGATCCTATAAATCAATTGCTGTGAAACATCTGTGAAAAAAATTCAGGTGCTCAAGCATGAAAATGTGCTGCTCAAACACTATACTTTTCCGCACACACTGAAAAAAAATTAGAGGGAACATTGCTAGCAATACCCACCACTTTCATCTAACATTCTGACCAATCCAGGAAATACGCAGATGTTTCAGTTTCAAACAATAACCTTAAAAATCAGGCACAGAGCTGCATGCTTTCTCAAAAACAGAAACATAAATATCACCAAACCCATAGATTTAAATACAAATTAAGACAATAAATTTTAACTAGAATTAGATTGTAATATTGTGACACAACTTACAGCTTAGATATAATGCAAAAAAAAAAAATCTTTACCTCCCCTGCTATTAAGTTCTTATTTCTAGGTGCAGGTGATGTTTTTGCAGTCTGAAATTTGCTTCTATTTTGAAGGCTTGTGTTATTCTTTGCTTGGGGTGAGGATACAGAGTGCATTTTAGGTAACTTATCTGTTTTAGCAGGACTTGGTGTGTTCAGAGAACGTGGGCGGTCCATTATTGTGACAGGTTGCCTTAAACGCTTCTGAAGTTGACTGATTGGGCTTTCCCATAGACAGTATGTCTCTCTTCTAGGGGTTGTTGGTGTTTTATCTGCCACTATTCCTTTTTCAAAGATTTTCAGTTTTGACTTTGATTCTTTCACAAACTTTTCAACCACCTCTGTCTTTCCCTCCCTCGGATGAATAGTATTATTTTTGTCTGGTTTGTTTCCACTTTTAAGCTGGAAAGCTAGCAAGCGAGCTTCTTTAAATATTTCCACAAATTTATCTCCAGCAGGAGGGCTCCAAGGTAGGTCATGTGACTGAGTTTTATTTTGACTCTCTTCCTGGGATTCAAGTCGCACAGCAATACACTTTTCTTTATGGTTCATTGGTCCAACAAAAACTTCATCTTCATTTTCACTATGATAGAGAGAAATTAAGTCAGGTAACTGCACATATTTCTGTCTGTTCTTAATGCACCTTGATTTTAACGCTAATTTTACCTTGTGGGAGACAGTGAAAGGTCAAAATCAAATTTTTCTTCACTCAGGAGGTGAAAATCTGAAATTACAAGAATAATTTATCATACACTACTATTATAACATTTATAATGCTTCTTAGTGAGATGGGTGGCATATAAATTTAATAAATAAATGTATCTAGGATTCACTTTTTTTCTACAGAAATCAAATTATTATTCCATACACCTTCAAATTATTGTACCATATTGCCGCAAATGGGCATTGGTTTCATGAACTTTCAGTTTAATGGATTGACTCTGTTTAATAGACATTCACAGGATAGGAACATCTCTTTATTCATATTAATTGAATGAATGAGAAATGGTGTGGAAGCTATGTTAATAGAATTATAATAGGAAAGGTGCTAGCAAGTCAGCTTCTTTTGAACTTACATCCTAAAAAAGTTTCAATGCAAGAAGTGTCTGTACATATAGCAAATGGCTATACATTAATATTAACAGTAAGCAAAAGTAATGCTAAATAAATATATTTATATAAATAAAATTACCTTTGGTTATTTTCATTAGAGATTTTAAACACTATACTCAACATGACCATAATTGAGTCCAAAATTTATGTTGCTAAATGAGAAATTTGTTGAGTTTAGCCCCATTTTACAACTTTTCTTGCCACATTTGTTAAGTGACTCACTGCAGTTGTTTACATTAATAAAATGGTTGTAAAATGAATCTGGATTCCCCATTGACTTTGCTTGTCAGAAGGTTGCAAAAGGTGATCACATGACCCCAGGATACTGCAACCTTCATAAATGTGAGTCAGTTGCCAAACATCTGAATTTTGGTCATGTGACCATGGGGATGCTGCAACAGCCATTAAGTGTGAAAAATGGTCCTAAGTCACTTTTTCCAGTGCCGTTGTAACTTCGAACAGTCACTAAATGAATTGTTGTAAGCCAGGGACTATCTGTACCAGACATTTGCTTTGGGTTTCCAGCAGATGGTGATATAAGAATTTGTAGGTTGATCAATCATAGTTTTAATGGCATGTCCTGGGTGCAGAAAAGGACAACCTGGAAGAAACTACCCTGTCATGAATCTGTCAAACTGTTTCTCTTTATCTTCAAGTGGACTTAGATTGATTTTGGTATCTTTCTGTAAAAGTCACAACAGAGTAATTAGGAAGACGCCTTACAACATATTGTTTTAATACCTACCATTGGAAGGAACATGTGTTGTTTTACATTCTGAATCCAATGTTTTTCTATCTTCCATGGTATCACTGCAAAACAGTTTCGTATCTCATGTTAGATATTAAATAATTCAAATTATCACATCGCTTTGCCAAAAATTGAGAGTAATGATAAAAATGGACAAAGAGCTGTTATAATCCCAACACATTTCTGTCCTGCACTATAAGAAACTTAAATATTCTAAACATATTACTAATGGCCTAATTGGCTGAAGTTTGGTTCTTGTTTAGTATTTACATCCATCATATGTACATCCATCATCCTATTTATTTCTACTGTTTAATGTGACAGTAGAGGTACAGTATAGGAAATATCCTGGCTTTGATAGGAACCCAGATCAATAAGCATTCCTTTTTCTGCATTTTACAGTAGACAAACTAGAGCACATTTTAAGAACTTGAAGCTTTGTATAAGACAGATTAGAGTTTGTCGTTAAGATTGGAATTTTTACTCCAAGGAACTTTTTTGTGCTTCCTCTCACTAAGAATTTTTGCAGCAAACACTCATTATAATAGGGATTCTAGCCTTATATACAGCATTTTTTTTAATAATCTGGGCAGCTATTGCCAGGGAAACTGGGAATTTCAAATATGTTACAATATGTAATATTAGGATATCTTCATATAACAGTAAGCAACATTTGTGCTACAAATGGAAAAACGTTTTCAGAGCAAAGCATGGTGAAAGATTACAGGTCACTTCCTTTAATAAATACAATAATTTAACACCACATGAAGATGGATTAGCAAACCTAATCACAATTTGGCTTCATAACATTTAAGATGTATCCTTAGTTAGCTTTTAGATATGGAATGATATTTTCAAGTTAGCTTTTTTCATTGTTTCCCACCTATGCTTTATTTGAACACCACCGGAGGAAAAATCTTCCACCACATATAAATTTCCTAGCTAAATCCCTTTCTCTTCTCTAGTTTCATTGAAAACTTAGAAATTATAGCATTTGAGAGCTAAATACAAGAAGGTCCTATCATTTGGCTTGGCTATAAAACCATCATGAAAGCAAGCTCTACTTTTATCTGAAGTCTTTCAGCTTTTTGGCAAGTTGGAGACATCACACTGCTTGCATTTTTGAGACACCTGCAATTAACATCTATATAGGATCGTCTTTTTAAAAACAATTTATTGAAAAGACAGTGCCATGTCAGGGTAACAATGAGAAACAAAGCCAAAGAAAAATTAATATTTACAGTATATTTACAGTAATTATAACACAACCAAAAGAAAAGAAAAAGAACTTTAACTAAATTTCTACTTATTCTACTTATATTGCCTTAAGAGCTTACTTTCAAACCAATAAAATTTCGTATTCTACTCGACAGCAGATCCTTTACAGCTTTTTTTCAACTTTGACAACTTTAAAATGTACGAACCAAGCCAGGATGGGACTCTAGGAGTTGAAGTTCACACATCCTAAAGTTACCAAGGTTGGAAAACACTGATTTAGAACTTTTTTTTTTTAGATTGAAGCAATACAACATGCTGTGCAATATACAGCAGAATAAATTTTGCATGGGCCACAAATGCAAAAAAAGTCTTTCTCTCGAGAAAAGCAGTTTGTTCTTTATACCTGCAGGGTCTCTTGCGATCAGGTGCCTTATAAATTGAACAAACGAATAAAACTAGACAAATCCCATCGCCTTTTTTTTGAGGGGGGTTGGGAGACCACGTTTCGTGGTCTAATATATTGTCCTCTGCCGTTTTTGCATTCCATACCCGGCCCAATCACCTCCAGGCTTTACGTGCTACCTCACCGCCAGCGCAGCTACCTCCACGAGGCCCTCGTGTGCACCGTTCACGAAATAAATTGGGATACTCCTCGGAGGATTGAGCGCCTAGTCCGTTTTTTTCTGTCTTGAGCTGAGCCACGTTTTGCTATACGGCACCGTTTGTCGTTTGCACACAGCCTGAAAGCCGCTAAATGTGAACCCCTACCCCATCCCACCCGCTCAAAAAAACCTCTCGGGACTGAATTCGAATTCACCTCAGAACGGGGTCAAAGGAAGACTCCATTCTCCTCCTCGGAATTAACCGCGCGATTCCATTTGAAACGGCCACTCGGCCCACTTCTCTAACCAGTTTCTCCCGTGTCATTGGTTGATTTAAATAACGTCACAGCCTATTGACCAATTAGAGAAAAATGAGTGTCCGCCCCTCCTTTAGCCTGCTTTCGTGTGACGTGGAGCTTGTAGTCTTTTGTGTTTTTTTGCCATTGGCCTTCTTTCCTACCCGAGCGACGCTCAAAATTCTTACCACTCGGAAGACCATAGAGTTGGGCGGCAGGGAGGGAACTCGCCTTGCTTAACTCTATGATCTGGCCTTCTATTATAAGGTTAATTACTGCACCTTTTAATTCTAAGCGTTGGCTTCACAAAATTTAGGTTGCTGCAGTGTTTCTGCAGGGGCTGGGGAAGGAGGAGGGTTTTGAATCAGAAGTGCAGCCCATTTTTTAGCTTAATGTCTTTTTTAAGCCCATATTTTAGCTTTGTTTCTGTTTTCATCGTAGACTAGAACAGTGTTTCTCAACCTTGGCCACTTGAAGATGTCCATACTTCAACTCCCAGAATTCCCCAGCCAGCATTCGCTGGCTGGGGAATTCTGGGAGTTGAAGTCCGGACATCTTCAAGTGGCCAAGGTTGGGAAACACTGGACTAGAATGGGAGAGCAATATCTCATTCTGAATTATTGAAGTTGGGATGCATTATGTTGTAGCACATATATGGCCATTAGGAGCAATTAGTGCCTATGCCTAGATAACTTTCATGCTTCGTTTTGGAGTCACCTCCCAACACTTCTTAACTGCCCTCAGAATGACTCCTCTTGTCAACAAAGAGGTGCAGAAACACTGGTTACTCTGATGAAATTTTTCATGGCTGGCTAACACCTTAAATTGAAACAACATTTTCTCTAGAAAGTGTCAAATCAAATATCCTCTGCACCAGCGTTAAATTTGTTTTGAACATCACCCAAGCCTAAACTTCTGTTTTTGTTCTGATTGCAGTGTTAGTGTGTTGAAAGAAATGTCCTTCTGGGTTTGGCTCCAAGTGGGGGAAAAAAGACACTTGGGACATGGAAGCTGCTTGGAAAGATGGTCTAAAGATGGACAGGACCACATGGCTTGTGTCCTGAACAGAAAAGGTGATCACATGCTTCAATGTTGGATGAAGAAGAAGGGCGGAGGAAGGGGCTTGCTAGTTTTTTTATCATCTGTTCAGCCCCACCTCTCTGATTCCTGTTCCTGTGTAAGAAATGTATTCTGATTGGTTGTCAGACTCCCATGGGGCCATGCAGGGGCAACTCTCTAGGCTGTGTTTTGAATCCAGGTTTGGTTGATTTCTCAGATGCCAAGTGGTGAGTGGGTAAAAGCTAATCATGCCTTAATCCCATCACCCTGGAGCTGAAGGGGAGAACTCTTTATTATGTAAAGGGACTGGCTTGGGCCTCTTAATGGCCCATTGACAAAGGGGGCGGGGGCAGGGAGCTGCAGGGAGCTACTCTGTCTTTAAAAATATGTTTCTTGTCAACTTCTAAAGCGTTGTCATGACTGTGACTAGGGGCCCCAACAGAATACCAGCTAAGAAATACAGAGTTTGATTATAAAAACAAATGTGTCCTCTTCCAATATATGATAAAGGAAATAACACGCAGTTCATTTGGAAAGGAACAAACACACTATTTCTATCAGGAAAAAAATAAAGATTCATTTTTCTTTCTGTAAATATCGCAATGGATGAACTATGTTAGCAATGAATATTGCTAATAAATATTAGCAATGGTGGAAAATAGTCAGGGCAGCTAGGCAATTTTTTACACTATTTTTTTTTTACAATTTTTTTACACTTTAGACTCCTAAAGCATGTTCCAACCGCGGCACCCAGCTCAATATGTACATAGTTATATTATAATTTGCATTGTCTTTATATGTGTCTCTTCCATTCAACTATGCCTGATTCTTGGAGACTGCCTAGACAAGCCCCTGCAGTTTTCTCGGCAAGGTGCATTAACAGATTAACAGAGTTGGAAGGGACTTTGCAGGTCATCTAGTCCAACCCCCTGCCCAAGCAGGAGACCCTAGGATTTTTCAGAAATAGTTTGCTATTGCCTCCTCCCTGGGGATGAAGGGATTGGCCCAAGATCACCCAGCTGGTTTTGTGCCTAAAGTGGGGCTAGAACTCACCTCACTTTAAAATGTGCCTATTTCCAGTTTAGGAGGAGAGTAACATTGATTGATGGTGGTAAAATGTCAGGAATATGGTACCAATAGTATCATTTCTGACTAACAATCATTAAAAACCACAAGCATATATTTAATAAAATCTGTTGAGTTGGAAAAGATGCTATCAGACTTCAGAGTTCACATAACAGCGCAGGAAGAAATAATATTGGAGATTTAGGTTGTGATGCTATCTTTATATTCTAGGGTGCATATATTTTCTTTCATCCAGATGCAACACTGGTGAAGAAATCCCAAAAGTGAGGGTGAAGTGTATTCTTGGTGTCCTTGCTGGGTATTCATTTAAAACTAACTTGAAGTAATTTATGGGATGGAAACCCCCCCCCCCCCACCTAGGACTTCCTCTAGGAGTTCTTGAGATAAACAGGAATGATTTGCTTTTTCATATCTAGAAATGCAAATGCTTGTGTTGGCAAAATGAAAAAAACAGAACAGTATTCCAAGTATCTTTTTGTTAAGTTTTGAAACAGAATGGTGTCTGATGTAGTCAAGCTTGCCTCCCTTATTCTGCCCCCATCATTCCCCACCCTCCTGTCCTGTTCCTTTTGAAGACACACACGATATAAGTAGGGAGGATTTTTTCCACTATTCCACTTTTGGAAAAGGATAGATTTAGCGGCTTCTGTTTATAAAGACTGAATAGCCAGTAAGGAAAGAGAAGACGAGTACGATCATGACCGGCCACAGATCCATGGCATTTCCCCGCATTTAATCCTGTTTAGTTGCACAAAACAGCTTTTTTTGCTACCAATTTCACCGATTAATAGGCCCTTGGCTTTGAGGCTGAAGAGCCATCAAGAAAGAAATGAATGTGTCTAGGAGGTAAGCCACCCTGGGTTTGTCATCTTAAAGCAGCAAGCAATTTCACTGTCATTTATCCTTTCCCCCTCTTTACAGCTGAGTTTTAGGGACTCTGATAAGGAGTTGTACAGAATTATTGCAAGCTTTGCCTTAATATCTGCGGTGCAAGAATAGGCTATGAACCATGGGGGTTTGAGAACACAGAAGCTGAAGGAATTGAGGGTGTGGGCTGGATTACCAGACTCTTTTGTTTGCATAAATTTTACCTAATAACAACTCCTGGAAGGCCAGAATTTGATGGAAATAGGAAAACAGAGTAAAAGGGTTTTTTTGTACTTTCATTTTTCTGGACCTGTTGTTTTAAATGGAAATGTACTTTACATTTATTGGCATGCAATATTTTATTTTGAAACCAAATGCCTATTATAGGTGATGTAAAAATTTCAAATTGTGAATGTGGGGTGCCCATATCCATTTAAACATTTGAGGAAAAGAGTGGATTGCCAGCGGATCTGGTTTTCAGATGCTCTTGCCGAGAAAGAAGTTGTACAAAGAAATTGAATGATATGCTATAGAGATAAGTGTGTTTAGGAATGCGGCATAGAACATTTCTCCTCCAGTGCATAATTGGACCTGCTGCATGCCATTAACAACTATAAATATTTTTTTAAAAATTATAAAGTCAATTGAATATTATTGCAGTACAAGAGTTATATCATGATTCTATCAGCTCAGTGTTTTCTTGGCAGTAAGACAGAATTAGTTTACCTTCTTTCAAGATATATATTTAGTTTCTCAGTACTTTATAATCTATCTGGTGAGTTCCTATCTATGTACTAAGTATGGCTCCATTATTAGGATGGCCAGGTTGGATAGATGATGCTATTGCTGTGATAAAACCAATGCAAGTCCATTATAAATAGCTATTCCAATCCTATTTCCAAAATAAGCAGAACTGCTCTTAAACCATTGTTCAAAATACATTAATCACCTAAACTCAAAGTGAAATTAATGAAAGATATTCATAAGATTTTTCTTCTTCTGTTGATTTCAATGGGACTTACGCTTTCAATTTCCTTGGCTTAATGGAGCAAGTAAGTTCAACCATATATTTAATGAGGCAACAGATATATTCAACAAGTTATAATGCATTGGGAGACATGATTTGTTTTTGTTGCTGTCTCTGCCTTTTTTTCTCTCTGTTCGTTAAATTAAAAAAGAAATGAATAGAGCAAGATTCAGACCACAATGTTAAATATGCTTATTTTCCTTCAAGTCTGACTGAATTTAGTGAGATTTATTTCCAGTCAAAATTCCATGTTTAGAACTGCTTGTATCCAGTAAGCCCATCAATTTTCTCAACAATTTGAAATTCAAATTAAATAGTGATCAGAGATCGAACAGTTAATTTTCCTGTAAAGCATCGATCCTCAAACTACGGCCCATGGGCCGGATACGGCCCACCAGTGCAAAGTATTTAGCCCGCAGAGGGGTGGGATTCCACCGCGCCCCTCACCATCGGCCTTAACTTCCAGTGAGCATCCACTCCAGCTGCAGTTCTGGTTAGTTATTTCACTGGTTGAGCTGCACTTCTGATCACACCGCTGCTGCCGAAGGATGCTGGGGAGGACCAGCTGACAGAGGGGTGATCTCACCTGTGCAGCCACGTCAGTGACGTGCGGTGAGCTTTATGGCTGGTGAGGCAGCTTTTTAGACTTGTGGACTTCAACTCCCAGAATTCTACAGCCAGGCATGCTCAGTTCCGATTTAAAGCGACAGCATTTTTCTCCCTTGCAAAATAAGTTTTCCCATTCTTTTTCTTCTCCCTCCCCCTCCTTCCTCCCTCTCTCCCTCCCTCCCCTCTCTCTCAAACAGACACACGCACACAGAGAAGTTGGATCCCTCTCTCACTCACTCACTCTCAAACAAACACAGAAGTTGGATTGGATATATTTTCCAAAGGCTTGAAAGTAGCTTCTCTGCCATACCCCCCTTCCCCTGCTGCCTTCCGATCGGAACCTTTGATTGCAAGTGAATCACATTGCCTTTTCAGTGAAGCTGGGCTTATATACTTTTATCCAGCTGTGTGTGTGTGTGTGTGTGTGTGTGTGTGTGTGTGTTTGAAAAGGCAAAGTGGCTCTGCATGCAATCAAACTTTTTAAATTCCTCCTCCCTCCCCACACACACACCTTTTCCAGCTGTTTCAGAGAGGATTTCAACTCTGCCCTCATGAAAGGCCAGAGCTCTGAGTCAGACTGAGCTAGTTGCTCCCAGAGAACTCTAAAAAGCCTCTAAAAATGCTCTCTACAGGAGGCGAGAGAACACGTGCCTCCTTTGCATACGTAATTTTTCGCTTTTTAACCCTTGCTTAACTCTTAAAAGGCGAAAAATAGCTTATGCACAAGAGGCCCCTAGTTCTCTGGCCTCCTCCTATAGTTAACACTAAGCACTGATCCAAGTCACTGTGACTTGGAATCTGGCAGCAACTACCTTGGCTTTAATTATTTTTTAAAAATTCTTTAAAATTCTTTCCTTTTCCTCATGACTGGTGAGGCCACGCCTCCCCTGCCTCTAGTGACTGCACGTCCCTGAGCCACGTGATCCAGGACCGGTGGATGAGTAGGGGAGGGGCTGCTGGCTTGAAAAGCAGCTCTGCTGCCAGCTTGTAAAGTAGTGCTTTAAAAGTCTTTGGAAACGCTTTAAAAACAGTCTTTCAGGATGTTTTTCATAGCCATATGATCCAGGACGGTGGGCGAGTAAGGGAGGGGCAAGTGTAGCAAGGACAAAGGCAAAATGGACTGCTAAATTGGCCATGCCCACCCAGTCACATGACCACCTAGCCACACCCACCCAGATGGTCCGCCCCCCCCCCAACAGTCTGAGGGACCGTGAATCGGCCCCGTTTAAAAAGTTTTGAGGGCCCCTGCTATAAAGCAATAATGTCTGCATTTTTTAAAAAAAAAGCCAACTGTAGTGCATATAGGAATCAAATATCTGACAAAGCCTTTGTGTTTTCCGACTGAAGATTGCCTGATGGTTTTTGTGGGTGTGTCTTTAAGATAAACCTGACTCCTGATAACTAGAGGCATACTAATCCTAAATCCTGTTCATTTTGATGTTCATCAAGCATCCTTTGGGAGAGATGATAGGGAAGGAAATTGCTAATCTCTGTGTTTTTCTTTTGGCAGGATTCATTGTCTTCGTGCTCATCGGCCTAAACCATCAGCATACCCTGGAGAGAACTGGCACAATTCTTTTCGCTGCAAACACTGGTGTGAAAATGAACAAACAACAGTCCGCGTACTCTATACCCTGATCGTCATGGTTATTCTCATTGCAGTCTGGGGAGTTTGGGCAAGGAAAGATTACTGAGCTTATTTAATGTTTTTTTTCCCCCTCTTGGAATTCAAAAACGTAAGACCCTGTTGAAGACAATAATAAATATAGCATTTTTAAGCAGTGATTTTTTTTTTCAATTGAGGAATGGAATTACTAATGGGTTTATATTACTTTTTCAACTTTCTTAAATGTAAGAAAAAACAATGTAAAGGTTTATTTTGATATACATAATACTAATGTATAAAACACTCTTAAATTAACTATAGCCATATTCACTGGAGAAGAGCCTGATGCTGGGAAAGATTGAGGGCAAAAGAAGGAGGGGACGACAGAGAATGAGGTGGCTGGATGGAGTTACCAAAGCAGTTGGCGTGAGCTTGAATGTACTCCAGAGGATGGTAGAGGATAGAAAGCAGAGGTGGGTTCCTACTGGTTTGGCCAAGTAGGTACTTGGCCTGCCACACCCCCGAGCCAGTTCTATCTTCGTCAGCGTCGTGATTTTCGATTCTGCACATGCACAGAACAATCTTCATTGCAGAAATTTAATTTTTTCCCCTTTTCTAACGTTGTACACACACAGACCTTTTTAGGTGGAAAGAGAGACCGCGGACACACAATTTTTTCCATGCCGAACCGGGAGTAATGCTGTCAGCAACCCACCCCTGACAGGAAGGCCTGGAGGACCATTGTCCCCAGGGTCGTGATGAGTCGGACACAACTTTGCAACTAACAAGAAGTCATATTCGAAAGAGTTTTGTCAATAAGTTGCTGATCTGGAGTTGTCTTTCAACATCATGAATGGCCTTGAATTTCGGACACCAAAATATGGACATGATCATTAGGAAAGAATTGAGGTGGTAGGTGGACTATGCAGGTGGTAGATCCAATTCAATATTTAGTAAAATGCATCCTGTATGTGCTTCACCGATTGTAAGTCTCATTGTACTCTGGGATTTAATTCTGAATTAACTAGACTATGCCCTCTACTCAGGCTAAATTCAGTAGTTAAAAAAAATGGGTCGATAACAACAATGCTATGTTCTTCCTCCCTAATAGAAAACTGGACAACTGGAATCTGAACCCCTATGTAGTGGTTTATATTATTTAATTTATAGCTAAATGTGTAGCAGGATTTCTAGCTCAGAAGACTGCGATCCAGTGATGTGAACTTTAACTCATGCAATTATTGGCCATGGTGACTAATGGCCCTCCTGATTAAAGAAAACAAAGTATTGTAGCCCACATTATCTGGAGGGCATTGAGAAGCAGAAAGATGCTGCAGTGACATATTTAGGTTCTTCAACTAATATGGGAAAGGAAAGGACTCCAGGAGTCCTGCCATTTACCTAACCATTGGCATTTAGAAAATTCTTGTCATTTCCCTTTTATCTGCAGCGTGAACGTAACACTTGCCCATAATACTGAAGGATTGGAAAGGTGAATTAATTAGCATTAGAAAAAAATGCCTGAGTTCCTGTGGTAAAGGTTATGTTTAAACATGTGATTATTGTAGTATTGTTTCTTTGCTAGAGGATCACCATTTATTGCCCAAGATTTATTCACAGAGGCTGAGAACACATGACATCAGACTTCTTAAATCTCATGACCTACTGAAAAAATTATGAATCTCATTATCCAGTTAATATGGTCAATATGCCTGCTGACTAAGGATCGTGAGAATTGTAGTGTAAGGTATCTGGAACATGACAAGTTAGGGGTGGTTATTAGACACCCATAAATACCAGGAAGAAAAGTTTAACATTGCTTTCCTAAAACCATACTACTGTAGAGTTGGAAGCAGAGGTGGTATTCAGCTGGTTTATACCGGTTCAAGCGAACTGGTCGCTCTGATGATCAGTTGCCTCCCCCACCTGCCCTGCTCTATCCTGCCCTTTATTTTCTGCTTTCTAGCTCATCTCAATCGCACAGCTCAGCTGATTCCCCTCCAGCTGTTTTACTTACCGTTGCTGACTTGGAAGGTAAGCAGCTGAGCTTCTAAATGCTCCATTTTCAGCGCTGTGTGCTTGCGCGAAGCACGCGTGCTCATTGAACCAGTTGTTAAACCGGAAGCAACCCACCCCTGGTTGGAAGGGCCAGCAATGATCCTGTAGCCCAGTATTTCTGAGCTTGTCATTTTTAAGATATGTAGACTTCAACTCCTAGAATTCTACACCTCTTAAAGTTGCCAAGTTGTGAAACACTGATATGGTCTAACCCAGGGATTGGCAAACTTAAACACTCAAAGAGCCATTTGGACCCGTTTCCGACAGAAAAAAAAACACTGGGAGCCACAAAGGTCCTAACCGGAAGCCCCCTGTTCAATTCTGGAGCTAACCAGAAGTTCAGTTCCCCCACCATAGTCTCCTCCTAGCACGGCGTACTTTTTCCTCTACCTGTCATAACCGAAAGCCCTATTAATTGTGGAGACAATTGGAAAACCCTCCCCTTGCCATAGTCTTCTCCTGGCACACTGTGCTTCTCCCCACCACCAGAAGCTCCTCTCAAAATTGTGGCGCCGACCGGTGACTGAGCCGCAGCAGAGGGAGGAAAGAACCATATGCAGCTCCAGGGCCGCAGTTTGCTGACCCCTGGTCTAACCCTCTGCAATACAAAGTATGCAGAAAAATGCCCAGCCTTTTATAAGCTTCCAAAAACAGAGAAGCCACCATCTCCGTAGGCACACACTTGTTCCATATTGTACAAATTTTACTGTTAGAAAGCTGTTTCTTATTTTTAAATGAAGTCTAGTTATCAGCAACCTGTACCTGATTTTTCTTACATTTTTATGGCCCTGGAAAGAGATTCTGATCATTGTCCCTATGATGCTAGCAATATAGTTCTTATTTTCTGGCAAGAAATAACAGAAAGCTGTGTCCAGCACATCTGGGAACATTGGATTGGGAAAGTTTGATTTAAAGTCTGTGTAGTTACTTAAAAGACTAATAATGGTGGGCTTTGTCAACCACAAGCTTTCCTTTAGAGTAGAAAGCTTAGCCTGAAATTTGTTTTTGCAGCTCCCCGCCCTCCAAACTTAGAATAACATCTGAGATCTCCAAAAGTTGTCATGATATTGTAGCTAATGGAGAAAATGGTTCTGTGGAGATTAATTAATTAAAAGTACTTAATTTAAATTTAAATGAAATCAAACTTAATTTGTAACTTGGCCTATGAAGTCAACTGTAATTCGTGGCCAACAAAATGGTTTGTACTTATGACCTCCAAGACTGTATAAATTGGAGAATATTAGCTGGGTTCCAGTTTTATTAATTTTTCACATTATTGAACCACTCATCTTCCTCAGAGAGGCTCTCTTGTTAACTTGACTTCCAAGGTATGCAGAGCCAAAAGAGGTATCCACCTTGTAGATGCTTCCAAAACTTGTCACCTCCTAAAACATCTAAAATTATGGGAATTTTTTACTTACTTTAACTCGCTAAACTGCTGCTTTGCTGCTGCTATAAACATCTTAAAGTGTGGTAGTTTAGAAACAAATATAATTGTGAAGGGATTTCTTTTGTGTGAGATTTTTATGCAGGGATTCCCTCAGATCTGAACATTATTTCAACAGCTCCCAATATAAAAAGGAAAAGCAAGGCTGCCTTACTTCATAATAGAAGCTGAAGATTTCTACTTATCTCTCAGGGTTTTTTACCAACACCCAAGCTGTACTATCACTGAAGTTTTCAAAAAGTTTTTTTTAAAAAAAAAAACCATCCAGGTTCAATTCATCTCTTAATGTATTCCACCACTAAGGGTAAAATTGACGAAGCATTCTCCCAGGGAACAACAAAGTTACAGCACATTGGTTTATGTTAACTGCACGCGAGCCATTTTTCATTTATGTTCAAAAAAGGATATGATTTAAACCTACCTGCTCGCCACCAGTTAACGTTACCAAAAATAGAAGCTTCATTTCAGCCAGCAAAACGAATGATATATTCCATGTGCCATTTATTTTGTCAGGGAATGAAAACAAATCTTTAATTTTCCATGATAAAAAATTCTTTTCTTCAACAAGCTTTTTCTTAAAAAAACCCTGTAAAACCAATCACACTTTTGCTATTTCATGTTGTCTAATCCTTCATAATAAAATATTGTAAATATAATCTTAATGCAGTAGTAAGTAAGTAGTAAGGTTACAACTACCAAGACACAAGTTCAAATCCACTACTGGAAAACTGGGTAATACACAATTTTATTTTGTGCTAATCCTTTTTTCTTTTATTTTTCAACAAGTAGCTTCTCTTTTAGATTTCACGGCTGACATCTTTGTTTCTTCTACAAACAATATATTACAATGCATGATTATGGTGTATATTCTAAATTTCCCACGTCTAACTGGGCAAAGTGTAAATGAGTGAGGAGTTAGTGGACTGAATGGTTTTTAACTTGATATGAGTACCATGAGCTTCTCAACTTTGATAACCTCAAAGAAGCATCTGGAGATGTGGTTTTGTTACAACCTGTATGAATACATCAAATGCATCTAGCTTACCAATAAAAATATTTGCTGGCCAAATCTACAATTGTATATGTTATAAATCTCTGAGGGAGATGGACAGTTAAGAAATATGAAATATAAATAGATAAACTTCAAAGTCTCAGGTCGGCTCTGGTGATGTCACTGAGAAGTGTATTTATCCAATTTAAATGTCTTTAATTTGTTTGGGGAGCAAATTTGACATAACCCCAAGGAAGCAGTAGGACAGAATATATTCTACATTTTTAAAGTGTAATCACATACATAGATCTATAAAATAAAATAAAAGCTGCAAGATTTGGAACAAAGTGCTCCATGTTCAAAGCTGTCAGGTTTTCCCAACCTAGCATTAGCACAATAAATATATTGATCCTACAACTTCCAGAATTTCCAGCCAATATGACCATTGCAGTTGTGTTTCAAAGACAAACAGGGCACCAAAGTGAGAAAAAAAACTAGATTAGGGCAATTCAGATCCAAGATTAAAGAAGAAATCTTCCGAATACGATGTTGGAGCATTCCACTGGAGCAGTACAAATACCAGTCTGGTGCAGCCTACATTTTCTAGCTTACTAATAACAAGAGACCAGCTGTGGGTGATTTTCAGAAAGCTTGGGAAAAAGTACATTCCCATGACCACCCGAAGAAAAATAAGTCATCAATTTTCCAGAAAAAAGGGCATTTTTTTGCAACAAAAACAACAATCATAAGAGGCTTCCCCAAATGGAAAAAGATAACAGAATGACTTATGATCTAGTAACATGGCTATGCTATACAGATTATGTTTGGTTGAAACAGTAAGGTGGAACAGCTGCAATAAGACTATAGAAAAAATAAAATTAAGGTTACAGCAAAATGGAATTTATCTCTTTTAGGTCCCTCTGATCAAAGAGATGATAACCTCAAGATACAAAGTTTGGCCAAGGGCAGGAAAACTCCCAATTAAATAATTAATTAATTTTTTTTAAAAAAAATTAAAAACTCACATGCAAACAGTCTCTCTTTGGAGCAACAGAGTATAAGTTCTATGAGACTTTCATTAGACTGAAATGAGATGAAAGCAGGGAATCAGTACAGAATTACCTTAAGTTCCCATTTTTTCATTGCTAAAGAATTCTATTGAAAATTTGTTGCAATTTTACTCATTGCTCTGTGTTTCCCAGAAACAAAATTGAGATGGCGAGTCAAAGAATCATGATGACATGCAAAGCAGGGAAATGGCCTCAGAATTCTGCAGTTTTAAATTTTAATATTTAGATATTTGACAATCATTAATTGCTGGCAGCAGAGCATTTTAAAAGCGGCATCGTTCTGCTTCATGAATAAAATTGTGCTTCAGATCAAATCAGAGATCCCAAAATACATTTAATGTCGACATAACAAGAGGGGGAAGAAAATTAAAATAAAATTTCTTTCAGTAACGAACAGCTGTCATTTCTAATGCAGTCATATTTCTTTGGTTGCCATTCTGCAAATGATGCCATCCAGCAGGGTGCCTATTTTTTCTTCTTGTGGAGTGAGCTTATATACCTGCAAAGATAACAGAATGGTGACTTTCTCAAGAGACAGCATGAATTCTACAAAGTATTTATTTTGGTTTGTTTAAAATGGTTTGAAGTGGGGAGGGAGGGTCATCTACTCAATGCTTGGAGACCAGATATCACAGGCAGTTTTACACTTCAGAGTTGCCCTGAAAGGCAAACTGATGGAGTGGTTTAGGTTTTGTTTTATTTATATGCCGCCCTATTCCCAGCGGGACTCAGGGCGGCTCACAAACCCAAGGGGGGAAAGGAAACACAAAAACTACAAATACAAGCATTTAAAAATAACCAACAGACACACAAATCGAGAGGGGAAGGGAACTCATCAACCCCAGGCCTGCCGACACAGCCAGGTTTTAACGGCTTTTTGGAAGGCCTGGAGAGAGGTGAGGGTCCGAATCTCTGCGGGGAGTTCGTTCCAGAGGGCCGGAGCTGCCACAGAGAAGGCCCTCCCCCCGGGTAGTAGCCAGATGGCATTGGCTGGTAGACGGAACCCGGAGTGGCCATGGAGGCACAGAATAAAAGAAAATATCCCAAGAAACCTCTTCTGAAAATGTAGAAGTGCAGAAAAAAGCCAGAAATTCAGTTCAGTGTACTAATATGATCTTCCTCTGAATTTCAGTAGCACAGGAGACATGACACTTAACAGCTTACAAGATGCTTACCCTTAGTTTATAGGTTGTGTTATGACATTTACATTTTTTATTAGTTACATCAGTCTTCCTCATTCTGCCACTCTCCAAATATGTAGCTGGAAGTTAGGAAAAGGCTTTGCTACATTAACATTTAGATTTCCAGGCAACTGAAACCAATCCAGATTTTAGGGGGGTGGGAAGAACGTATGGTATATATGTGAAAGATTATGCAAACTTCTTTTTATATGCTTGCAATCCTATACATCCATATCCGAGAGAAAATTACCCTAGGTTTGATGATAATACCCAAGCGAATACCTGTTACACTGCATTGAACCTTCAATGTTTTGATTTATTAAAATGCTCGTTTACTCTATCTTCTTACTCAGAGAAGCTGAAACAAACCTTCTTAATTTTTTGTATGTCACTTATTTCAGAGAGATGATCAATGGAAACTTGCTGGCCGTCTACTTCACTTATTATGTCGTTCAGGTTCACAGTTTTCTCTTCGTGTTCAATCAAAACTATGAGGACTGCAGAGTCGCTATCAGAAATGCCGAATTTTTTGAAGGCATCTGTAATCTGACATTAAAGGAAAATACAGTCTTGTATTAGTCATAGTCATTAGCACCTGATCTAATCTAAATGTTATTTCAAAAATAACCATCCCATTTAGAAGATACAAAGATCTACATATTATTTTCACTTAACCGAGAATAAGGTGTTTAATATTTACTTCTTTCAGCTCAATACTTTCACTCAATATTGAAAAATTGATTTAAGCAGGGCTGTCAAACTTGCGAACCGAGAACCAGATGCATCACGCACTGGCCACGCCCATGTCCGGTTTAGCGAAGTTACAATATGTCATGTGATGACGTGATGCTGCGAGTTTGACAACCCCGATTTAGAGCGGAGTACAAATTAAGAATGGCTAACATTTTGGGGGGGGTGGGGGTTATATCAACAGCAATACAATACAACACAATAGCAGAGTTGGAAGGGACCTTGGAGGTCTTCTAGTACAACCCCCTGCCTAGGAAGGAAACCCTATACCGTTATAGCAATATAGCAATAGCACTTAGACGTATATACCGCTTCATAGTGCTTTACAGCACTCTCTAAGCAGTTTACAGAGTCAGCATATTGCTCCCAATAATCTGGGGCCTCATTTTACCGACCTCAGAAGGATGGAAGCCTTGAGCTGATCAGGACTGAACTCCTGGCAATGGGCAGGATCAGTGTACAATACTGCATTCTAACCACTGAACCACCATGGCTCTTCTGCTTTGATTACGCTTTGGTCTCCAGTAAAATGGGGAGCTGCAGCTGGAGGCTAGCAAAAATAAAACAAAGCAAATCCCAATGCTAGGTGAAGCTTCTTGTATTATGGGTATGCTACTTTTTTCTCTTCCTTTCTCACTATAGTGCAACATTTCTTTCTCTTTTTCTCCTGACAGTATACCAACCCACAAAGTGGAAGAGAAATGACAGCCCCAAAAATAAAGGAACATGTCTATAGAGTGTGAAGCTGCATGAAACAAGGCAGAGGGACTGCAGTATCTCAGCCCCAGTTATAACCATCTCACATTATTGTTCGGTGAAAGGTTGAATATGATTTCAGCATTAAGTGTTCTTGTCTTCATTTTGCCAATTTTGTAGAGATGAACAGCTTTATTTGCGGCTACTAGTATCTGAAAAGGATCAACAACCTGCCGGAGAAAATATAAAGAGGTTTTCAACGGCTGTAATCGGTTCCAGAATAACAACTTGCATTTTTTTTAGTCATTTTATAAAATGATTCTTTAGGAAAGCAATCCCCTACTTTACAGCTATGAAATGGAATAGTACGTTTAGGCTCTGTATTTATATTAAAATTTAGACTATACATCACATTTCTACCCATGGGAAAGCAAAATCACTAGAAACAATCTTCCAGAAGTTTGAGCAGGCAATTTAAAAAGTGAGGTGAAAATTATTTATCTCCTTAGAAGTTTCTACCCACTGGATTTTTTTTTTCCAAACAGTATTCTGAACGTTACTGAATACGTAAAATGGAGACAAGTTGCTTGGACTTACTTACTTGGACTTAATCTTCGTAAATGTCAACGTCCATAAGGCAGTGACCGTTGCATTGTGAAGGCCAGGGGCAGGACATCACGGATTACAGCACGCCATTGATCCCGATTTAGGGCGGCTTGTTGGGCATCGGTTATCGAAAAATGGATTAAAAAAAAAAGTTGCTTACCATTGAAGGATTAATTAATGCTCCATCGATAGCACCGTCCATTGCTTTCCTCCGCAGAGTAGCAGCATTTTTCACACCATTAAATAGGATAAGAGTCACAAGGCAGTCAGGAAATAATTCTAAGCAATGTTTTAAACATCCCATCTTGTACCAGAACAGTAAGCTCCTTCTGAATTAATCAAACCTGGAACATTTATAAACATTTAAGAGTTACATATGGAAACTGTTTATATTTAAACTTCTATATTTGGAAAACAGAGATGTACTGAAGTTTAAAGATTAATTCTGTGAGGTGACTAGAAGGGATCAGGTCAATCCTGAATTGCTATGAAGTGCAGCTAGTGGTTTATCCAATGGTAACATCTGGAAAATTAAACTAATTGGGTTTATGTTCCAGAATTGATTAGGTTTTATGAAACGTGCTCTTACACTAATTACCTGTTCTCCAACAAGTGTTGGCTTTTACACTGGAACAGCTTCAAGAATATTTTTTTTCTACAGAGAAAAGATCATTGCTATTCTGAATTTTTTCTCAGCCTATTAGTCACCAAGTAAGAAAATTGTGCCAATATGAGTAGGATTATCAACATTTTTTTTATAAAAAATGTGAATTTAAGTTTAATTAATCTTCACAGCTGCCCGAGTATCCAGAGTTCATTTGTAGCGACTATGTAAAAATTCTTTGCTTCCATGCACATATGGGATACCTCAAAGTTCCTATTAGCACTTCTTCTTCAATGTCTTTCACACAAAATGACAATAGAGCACATTCAACGTTGCAACTAATTACAAGATGCATCTTTATAAAAATAGATTTTCAAGCCCTTCATTCAGACTTACACAAAGTGAGTTCTCATATCACAGACGAAGTAATCTTTTAGAGCTGTTTTTTTAATATGCTCTTTATTGGCAAAAAGTCATTTGACAAAAAGATGATTTAGTCATAACATTTGGTATAGATCTTGCTAATTTTTGGTTAACTGACTATTTTTTTCAGGACAATATCTACTGTATATCTTTGTATATCACCAGTGTCAAACTCGCCACATCAATGTCACATGACATATCATGACATATTTTGCCTTCACGGAGCTGGGGTGGGCATGGCCTGAGTGTGACGTATCTGGTCCGCGGGTCCACCAGTTTTACTGTTCTACATCTATCTAGTTTCTTATTGATGCATTGTCCCATCTAAATTCAAGAAATCTTCCCTCAAGATTATTTCTAAAATATTAAGTTTAAATATTGTTTTGTGGATGTTGCTTGCTAAAAGAGAGAGGGAGGGAAGAAGTAAGTAAGTTCTAAAATTAGATGAGGGTTAAGGTTATGGCAATATTTATATTGTGATCATTTTAAAAAAGTAAGTCAGTAGAAAAGAAAATCAAAATTTAACATGGATAGAGGAAAATCACACTAACCTTCTCTAAAATACATTTCATTAATAATAATTTTTGTTGTAACTTTGAATAGTCACTAAACAAATTGCTGTAAGTCGAGAATTATCTATCTATCTATCTATCTATCTATCTATCTATCTATCTATCTATCTATCTATCTATCTATCTATCTATAAATTGCTCTGTGTGTGTGTGTGTGTGTGTATGTGTGTGTGTGTGTGTGTATGTGTGTGTGTTCCAGCATAACACTGGAACGCCTCGAGCAATTTCAACCAAACTCGGTACACAGATGACTTACTCTCTGGAAAAAATACTGTGGGGGGGTAAGAAACCCCTAAAATACCTCGGGGTGTGTGTTCTGTTAAGATACAGCCTTTTGTATCTTAAAATGGATTCTGCTGTACACCACAATGGAGTTGCCATAATAATGGCTTCACAGTACTCCACAAGGGGGCTCCCTCAGGTAAGGGGGAAAATCCAACATTAGAAATTACATTTGGTCTGGACATTTCCCCCCTATAAATAAATACCGGGGCAATGCCGGGTTATCAGCTAGTAAGTAATATAGTATAGTTAGAATTATGATACATTATATTATTTGTACTATTATATAAATAAAAATCACATTATTAATCATAATACAATAAATTATATATTTATATTACACAATCATTAAATTATATTTAAGACTATAATTGAATTATATCATATTCATTATTTATAATTCTGTAATAGATACATTAATTAATACATCTATTTATTAATGCATGTTAATGTATAATAGAGCCAGTTTGGTCTACTGGTTATTGATTCATAAATTCCTAAATAGGATGATAGAACAGGAACTCATCAGATTTGCAAATGACATCCATTTGGGAAAAATTGATAACATTTTGGAATATAGACTCAAGATTGAGAAAGATCTTGACTTAAGCATTGGGCCCTATCTAACAAGATGCAGTTCAGTGGTGAGAAACGTAGGAATCTGTATTTAGGCAGAAAACCCTCCAAATGTACAGGTGTAGAACTACTTGCCTTTAGGGGTTGTGGGTGCTGCATTGCTGGAACTTTTCTAGAATAGTCTGGAGTCTGGACAATTTGTTCGGAATGGTATGTCTCCTGTTGTGAGCAGGGGGTTGAACTAGAAGACCTTCTGAGGTTCCATCCCGCTCTTTAATTCTATTATGGGGCTGGCCTAGGAATCAGGAGTCCTTGAATTCCATTCCTATCTTAGGCATAAAAATCCAGTTGGGTGATTTGGGGCCAGTCATTCTCTCTCAGCCCAACCTACCTCAGAGGGTTGTTGTTATGGGGAAAATAGGAGGAGGACACAGTATAATTTAGGTTCTATACCTTGAGTTGATGGGATAAAAATCAAATAAGTGTAGAGAAGAGCAAAAAAGATGATTATGAGACTAAAACATATAAGGAACGGTTGCAGGAACTGGGTATGTCTGCTTTAATGAAAAGAAGGACTAGGGTGACATGATAGCAGTCTTCCAATACCTTATGGGTTGCCACAAAGAAGGGGGAGTCAAGCTATTCTCCAAACCACCTGAGGGCAAGACAAGAAGCAATGGGTGGAAACTAACCAAGGAGAGAAGCAACCTAGAACTAAGAAGAAATTTCCTGACAGTTAGAACAATTAATCAATGGAACAGCTTGCCACCAGAAGTTGTAAATTCTCCAACACTGGAAGTTTTTAAGATGTTGGATAACCATTTGTCTGAAGTGGTGTAGGGTTTCCTGCCTAAGCAGGGGGTTGGACTAGAAGACCTCCAAGGTCCCTTCCAACCGTTATTCTATTCAACTCTATTCCTACCCTACTCTACTTTTTAGTATATTCCATTCCAAATAAATAAAAAGGATAAATTATATAAATGCAGTAATTTTAATTATTTATTATTCTTATTTGAACTTCACTCCTAAGGTAATCTACGTACGCAGGAACAACGCTGCCCTCAGCCCACTTTTCCCTCACTCGTTTGCTTTTTTTTGTTTAAAAAAGGCCACTGTGAAAATATTTACAGCATCCTGGACATAAATTGTTCCAACTCCTCAAAATGACGCTATAAGAGCACTGCACACAAAGACAACCAGACACAAGAACAGTTCCCCCCATCCCCGAATGCCATCACTCTGCTAAACAAATAATTCCCTCAACATTGTCAAACCATTCACTAAGGCTGCATTACTATTACTATTAATCTTCTCATCGTTCCTATCCCCCATCTCCTCTTACTTATGACTGCAGGACTGTAACTTTGTTGCTTGTATCCTTACGATTCGTGACCCGACAAAAGGGCGAACAACAAAACCGCGCCCGACTAAACCACGCCCGACTAAACTGCGTCGCTAAAACCGCGTCATCAACGCGCCGACAACAGCACAGCAACAACAGCGCGTCGACAGAAGGGCGCTTTACAACAGCGCGTCGACAGAAAGCCGATTTAACTTAAGGTAAGGGTTAGGTTTAGGTTTAGTGTTACGTTTAGGGTTAGGGTTAGGTTTAGTTTTACAGCGCGCTGTTGTCACCGCATTTCAGCGCTCATTCGTCGGAGCGCTTTAGAACATGCGGTTTTGTCACCGCGGTTTAGTCGGGCGCAGTTTTGTCGTTCGTCCTTTTGTCAGTGAACCCTTACGATTTATATTGATTGTTTCCTGATTGTTTATTTGTACTGCGGAAAGTTATCATCCAGCCCTCTCCCAGAAAAATGAAACATCCTAGGAAATATTGAAAAGGCAAAATATTTCTCTGGATGTGAAAAGAAAGAAACATGTTTTAAAAGACAGAATAGTTGCCTGTAGCTTCCTGCCCATCCCCACTGATAATGGGCCATTAAGACGGCCAGGCTAGTCCACTTTACATAATAAAGACTTCACCAGCAGCTGCAGGAAAGCATGATAATATTGGCCCTTTACTCAATTGACCACATGGCATCTGAGAACTCATCCATACCTGGATTCAAAACACAGCCTAGAGAGTAGCCCCTGCATGGCCCCATGGGAGTCTGACAACCAATCAGAATATATTTCTTACACAGGAACAGGAAAGAGAGGTGGGACTAAACAGGTTATAAAAAGCCTAGCAAGCCCCTCCTTCAGCCCTTCTCTTCTTCTCCACCAACATTGAAGCATGTGATCACCTTTTCTGTTCAGGGCTCAAGCCATGTGGCCCTGTCCAACAATAAACCATCTTTCCAAGCAGCCTCCATGTCTCCAGTGTCTTTTTCACCACTTGGAGCCGAATCCAGAAGGACATTTCTTTCATCAGTACCCTATAACTATCATTAAGTGTTGCATCTTATGATTCTTGACAAATGCATTTTTTTATGCCTTTTTAGGTACAATGAGAGCATCTGCACCAAAGACAAATTCCTTGTCTAAATCACACTTGGCCAATAAAGAATTCTATTCTATTCTATTCCTACTCTGCTCTACTTTTTATCCCATTCCATTTTAAATAAATAGAAATGATAAATTACACAAATGCAGTCATTTTAATTATTTATTATTCTTTGAATTCCACCCCTTCGAATGCAATCCACGGAAGCAGCAACAACGCTGCACTCAGCCCAACCTTTCGCTAACCTAACCCGTTTGCACTTTTTCTTTTTAAAAAGGCCACTGTATGCATTGGATCCTTTCCAAAAAGCGCATTTTTACACCGTTTCCCCCCCATCCTCTACGGCAGTGTTTCTCAACCTTGGCAACTTGAAGATGTCCGGACTTCAACTCCCAGAATTCCCCAGCCAGCATTCGCTGGCTGGGGAATTCTGGGAGTTGAAGTCCGGACATCTTCAAGTTGCCAAGGTTGAGAAACACTGCTCTACGGTGCTCTCCAGGAAACATTACAACCCACCCACCCTAGCCATCACAGCTGCTGAACACCTTGAGCACCAACAAGAAGCGTGCAGATAAAGCGCACAAGTTCACTCCTAAGAAGGGGAAGAGGATAATTTTGCACCAGGGCTGTAAAGTAACGCCGGCGCACGCACACACACACACACGCCCTGCTTTGCTATCCCGGGGAAGGAGGCCGCAGCCGGGCGAGGCCCACAAACCTGCATGCGGGTCAAGAACAGCGGCCCGCCGAGGCTCCTCCTTCCCTCCAGCCGACCAGTTTCCCGCCGGGAAGGCCTCTCCGGCGTAGAGGCCTCCCCTCGGCGGTCTCCGGCAGCGCCGCCCGTGGGCTCTCTCCCGCGGTGCCTGGGCCAAAGCGGACGGGAGCAGGCGCGCCATGGAGCGCTCCGAGGCCTCCTGCTTCTCGGCGGCCTTCAGCTGCACCTTTCTCGTCTCCTGCCTGCTTTTCTCGGCGTTCAACCGGCAGCAGCGGGAGGCCTATATGGACGAGGCCTTCCACGTCCCGCAAGCGAGAGCTTATTGCGCGGGTCGCTTCCAGGAGGTAGGCGGGCGGGCGGGCGAGCGTATCCCCTGCGAAGCGCGGAGCTTCGCAGGTTCCAAAGGCAGCCGAAGGTGGCTCCTTCTTTCTTAATATCCCGCAAAATAGACACCCCCCCCTTTCCTTATCATTTCTCCACCCTTGCTTACACGAAGCACCGCACAGATCCAGCCTCTTGCCTTTAGATGCTTTTGGACTACAAATCCCATCTTCCCTCACCACTGCTTTTGCTGGAAGGGGCTGATGGAAGTTGACGTTCTTCAAATCTGAAGGGCGCGTTTGGTTGGAGGGAGGAGAGGACAATCTCCTCCCTTTTTTCTAAATAGACCAGAATTCCCTAAAGTGGTCAAGTATTCTTCTTTTCCTTCCTAGTACCTATCTCTTTCCATTTATAATAACCATGCTGCTTGTATCTTTAAAATTTATATTGTTTTTTTTTGTTTCCTAGTATAATTTGTTTGTTTATTAGTAACCTTGACTATCGCTCAGTGTTGTATTTTACGATTCTTGATGAATGTATTTTATTTTGTTTTTCTTTATGTACACCGAGAGCATATACACCAAAGACAAATTCCTTGTGCGTCCAATCACACTTGGCTAATAAAGAATTCTATTCTATTCTATTCTATTATTATATTATATCATTGTTTCACTTGGCCATCACACTTGGCCATCAAAGAATTCTGTTATTCTATTCTATTCTATTCTATTCTATTCTATTCTATTCTATTATATTCTATTCTATTATATTATATTATATTATAGCATTGTTTCTTCTTTATATACACTGAGAGCATATGCACCAAAGACAAATTCCTTGTGTGTACAATTACACTTAGCCAATAAAGAATTCTATTCTATTCTATTCTCTATATTCTCTATTCTATTCTTCTATTCTCTATATTCTCTATTCTATTCTTCTATTCTCTATATTTTCTTTTCTATTCTATATCCGCATCCCTCCTTCTCTCCACTATTGTTGTTGTTATGTTTAGTGCTATGAGTTAAAAGTATTTTTTAAGTATGTTAATAAAATAAATATTTTAGAATTTGGAAGAGAATACAAAAGTACAAAGGAGAATTTGGGAGAATACAAGGAGCTGAAATATTCTTTTTTATTTTCTTTTTTCTGATAGTGGGATCCAATGATCACCACATTGCCTGGTTTGTACTTGCTGTCAGTTGGAATCCTGAAACCCGCAGGCTGGCTCTTTGGTTGGTCCGAAAGCATCCTCTGCTCTACTGGAATCCTCCGATTCATTAACCTGCTTTTCAGCATTGGAAACTTCTATTTATTATATTTGCTTTTCTGCAGGATACACCATAAAAAGGTACATTCTGCACATTGCATCTAAAATAGCTTCACTCCACACAATATTTTTTTAAATTTTAATATTGTTATGCATAGTCTGATATAAAATTAATATGTAGATGTAAAGATGAGCAGTTGAAAGATGATTTTATTACATGTACTTAAATAATATTACTATTATTATTAGTATTGTGTATTAAAATATTGAATAATTAAATGATGAAGGATTATATATATGGTGGAGCAAACACTAACATGTCAATAACTTCAGTTTTAATATTTATAATATAATTATGTGAGCATTATTAATGTAGCCAATATTATCACTATTATTATGTATCAAAACTAATGATACCCAAATGCCACACTGTTCATGTACTAAATACTTGTGTGTGTGTGTGAGTGTGTGTGTGTGTGTGTATATATATATTAGTGTTGCTTTATGTAGAGAAAAAGTGTTTTAAATTTATATATATATATATATATATATATACACACACACGCATATATATATAAATTATATATATATATATATATATATATATATATATATATATATATATATATATAATATATGTGTATTATATATATATACACATATATATATATATATGTTTATATATATAATATATAATATATAATATTAGTGTTGATTTATGTAGAGTAAAAGTGTTTTAAATTTATATATATATATATAGTTTAAAACACTTTTACTCTACATAACGTAACACTAATATTTGACAAAATTAAGAAGTCTTCTTCGATCGCACCTTTCTGCATACATTCCAAAATACATTAATATTTGACAAAATTAAGAAGTCTTCTTCGATGGCACCTTTCTGCATACATTTACAAAACATCCCACAAATGTGAAAACCTAACCTTAATCCAGTGATCAGCATTATAGCAATAGCAATAGCAGTTAGACTTATATACCGCTTCATAGGGCTTTATAATTAGCCCACATAGCTCAGGAACACTGGCATTTACTTTGGCTCAACAGATGATAAATTTCCTTCCTTTGGTAGATTTAACTTTCAGTTCAGAACATCTTGAGTGCCCAAATTTGAACTGGCATCAATACAACCAAAGATATATCATTGCAGCAACAACAAAAAAATAATAGCCAAGAAGATGGATGGATTTATACGCTTACCTTGTATATTATTTTAATACCTTGGAAGAATAAAGCATGTTCTTGACATTATGCCTGCAGCTATCTGTTGTTCCCAGCTTTATTTTACAGGTAGTCCTCAAATTGAGTCCAAAATTTATTTTGTTATTTTGTTAGTGAATCACTGAAGTTGTTAAATGAGTAGCATGGTTGTTAAGTGAATCTGACTTCCCCACTGTCTTTGCTTCTCCGATGGTTGCAAAAAGTGACCGCATCACCCTGGGGACACTGCAACCGTCATAAATAAAAAGCAGCTGCCAAGCATCCGAATATAAACCCCGTGGCCATGGGGATGCTGCAACAGCCATCAGTGTGAAAAATGATCATAAGTCTTTTTTTCCCCGGTGCCGTTGTAACTTTGAACAGTCACTAAATGAACTTGTTAGTCAAGGACTGCCAGTGTTATTATGAAATAAGCCATGCTTGTTTCCCACTCCCAGGGTTATCTCACTTTTGTGGTTTTAGTGGTTTCTACCTCCACTAGACCAATTAGATCCCACAGACTAGGCCTCCTCCGAATTCCATCCACCGGCCAGTGTCGACTGGCGACTACCCGGAGGAGAGCCTTCTCTGCGGCTGCTCCGACCCTCTGGAACGAACTCCCCGTAGAGATTCGTACCCTCACCACCCTCCAGGCCTTCCGCATAGCCCTTAAAACCTGGCTGTTCCGACAGGCCTGGAGCTAAAGATTCGCTGCCCCTATCTCGAATGGTATGATTGTTGTGCTTTTTAACTATGTATAGTTTTGTGTTCGTGTTAAACTGTTTGTATCCCCCCTTCCCTTTTGAGTTGTGAGCCGCCCTGAGTCCCCTTAGGGAAAAGGGCGGCATACAAATGAAATTAAACTCTAAACTCTAAACTCTAAACTTTAGTTGTCTTATCTCATTTAGAATCTAAAATCAGTTTAATCTTATCTGGTTGGCATTTTTTTTTCTGTGCAGTCTTATGATCTTATCTTACGATGGGGAAGTGAGTTTTTAAAAGACGTGGTGACATTTCATTTTGGGATACTGGTAGTAGTGATGAGTATTTGGACTCAGAGGCAGAATCTGAAAACCAGATTGGACAAAAAATAGACATGCCTTTTCTCTCCCTCTACTTTGCTTGACATATACATAGAATATACATTTTCTTCTGCTTCTCCTGCTTCTGCATCTTTTATTATTAATATGATCTTCCCCTCCAACTTTATTTCCATTCCTTAATCGTTCCTGACTATTAATTTTTTTTTTACAAATGATCAAATACAGATTGTCCTTGACATACAACCACAATTGAGGCCAAGACTTCTGTGGTTAAGTGAGATGTGTTAAGTGAGTTTTGCCTTATTTAACGACCTTTCTTGCCTCAGTTGTTAAGTGAATCATCAGTTGATAAGTTAATAAGCCGGTTGTTAAGTGAATCTGGCTTCTCCATTCACTTTGCTTGTTCAGAAGGTCACAAAAGGTCATTACATGACTTTGGGACACAGAAATGGACATAAAACGTATGAACCAGTTGCCAGGCATCTGAATTTTGATCATGGGGATGTGACAAGGTTGTAACACTGAAAAATGGTCATAAGTCAATTTTTTCAGTGCCATTGAATGATCACTAAATGAACTGTTGTAAGTTGAGGACTATCTGTAACAGGTATGATAGTGAAATGTTTTATTTTAAATATGTGCTTGGTGTACGTGTATGGTAATTATAAAATCTGCAAATGGTAGCCTAATCTTGTAAAGGAAACTGTTTTTATTTATAAAAGAATCAAAATCACTTCTTCTATAGTGGTGTCAATGTGTGAATCATAGAAGCAAATTTGACCCTACAAATAATGTTTTTGTTCCTGGGCGAACATAATCAATTAATGAAATGCAACACTATGATTATTCAAAACTCCATCAACTGGACAACACGTTTTTTAGGAGCTGAATTTCTAACAACGAACTTTAATGTGGTGTGCTATGGTTTAATGCTAATGTTTTTAATTATTTCTATTTCAAGTTCTTAGTGAATATGCCCGTGTTGTTTTTAATTTTTATTAGAAACAATAGCCCTGATTCTTTTTCTTGTTTTCCCCCCCTATCCTTTAGGCTGCCTCTGGATTCCAGAGAATCCTGTCAACCTTGACACTAGCAACATTTCCAACTCTTTATTTTTTTACATTCCTTTATTATACCGACACAGGATCCACGTTTTTTACCCTCTTTGCCTATTTAATGTGTCTCTATGGCAATCATAAAACTTCAGCATGCCTTGGATTTTGTGGGGTGATGTTTCGCCAGACGAATATTGTATGGACGGTTTTTTGCGGTGGAAATGTTGTTGCAGAAAAGCTAAGTGAAAGCTGGAAAGTGGAATTATTGAAAAGCAAAGAGAAGAAAAACCTACCGGCACAAAACATCATTTCAGAGTCAATCAGGATTATTAGATTTCTCCTTGGGTACTTTATGTCTTTTAAAAACATCAGCAATCTGATTCCCTTGATATGGCCGTACCTTACTGTGGTGGTGATATTTGCTACTTTCATTGTCCTCAATGGCGGCATCGTTCTTGGTGACAGGAGCAGCCATGAAGCCTGCCTGCACTTCCCTCAGCTATTTTATTTTTTTTCTTTTAGTCTTTTTTTTTCCTTCCCTCTTATAGTGACGCCCGGTAAATTTATCAGTTTTCTCCATTCTGTGAGGATCTATTTTCTGCGATACAGTGTCCTCACAATTGTTTCTTTATTCCTCGTCTGGAAATTTACGTACGTCCATAAATATTTGCTTGCCGATAACAGACATTACACATTTTATGTGTGGAGAAAAATCTTTCAAAGACATGAGCTTGTCAAGTACATATTAGTTCCAGTTTATATATTTGCTGGCTGGAGTTTCACAGATGCACTGAAGTCAAAATCTGTTTTCTGGAACTTAGTATATTTTGTATGTCTGTTTGCAGCCACCGTTCCACAAAAGCTTCTAGAATTCCGTTACTTTATTTTGCCATACATTATATATAGGCTTAATGTTCCGATGCCATCACTTTTGAAACTTTTCTTAGAGTTGATTATATATAGTTTGGTGAACGCAATAACATTCTATTTCTTTTTGAACAAACCGTTTCACTGGCCAAATAATGAGGAAATCCAGAGGTTTATGTGGTAACATTTTGGTTCCTAAAACCTGTTCTAGAGCTTTTTGTTACAAATAAGAGGTTACACTTTTGAAAAACTTCATTAAGGAAAATGAAGTATTCTGGATGTTTTGTAATGGAAGAAATGTGAAATGTGTAGGGTTTTTGGACTGTTTTTATATAAGGGTGTATCAGTAATCATACTTCTTAAAAGATCAGGGGAAATTTTACTCATATTCCCAAAATAACGTGAATGTATGGACATTTTGATCATACCAATTATGCTACAGAAAGCATAAACGTTGACTGTTTTCATTGTATTTCTCTACACATGTAACAAGTGATTGATTTGATGTCATTCAATTATTATACTGTCTTTTTACCATGCTTGGGTAATATTGTTTTGTGCTTACATACAGTGACATTTTTTAAATATATAATGTTTGGGGTCCAGGGATACAGGTAAAAGTCACACAATTATCAGTTTATTGCAACTAATGTGCTTCAGTTTACGGCTGAAATCTTGGATATTTTTCTGGCAGGAAACTTTCAATCAGTGCAGCTATGTAGAAATGAATAGGATTACAGTGTGAGCTAGGAAGAAATTGATTATGAGCTAGAGAACCATATTTAAATCACATATCATGGGCAAATATTGTATAATATACTTGATTTGTTAATCACTAAAAGAACTTCTAGATACCACAGGTTGCTATACTGACGACATAAATCAATTTGTAGCCTCAGCATAAATCATAAGTCTTTATAGGACCTGTTATTATAATTAACCAAATATCAGTTCTCAGTGATATAAGATGACAGTTCTGCTGATTGATTTTGTTTTCAACATGTCAAACTATGGCAGTTAAAATGTTTTTTAAAATAAAACCTGAGATTTTTTTTCATTCTAGTAATAAATTTGCATGCTCAATGCCAAAAAATAAAAACCAAATCAGTGTTCCTTATATTTAAGGGCCATAGTACTTGGGTAAAGCATGCTTAAGATGTGAAAACAAATATTTAAAGCTATACTCAATAAGAACACTTAGCAATGAATAAGGTAAAATAAATATGTTTTTTCATCACGAACCAAATATTAACACAATTGTGTTAATAAGCAATAAATGATAGGATTTGTTTTAGCTTTTTTGTCTGTTTGAAATGTGTTCAAGAGTATTCTTCCAGTTGTAACAGTTTCCTCCCTCTTCATAGATATACACTTAATTTTCCAAGCTCGTGTAATAGAAAAATAATACAGGTTTTGAGGTGGAAAACGATAGAACACTTAGAATAAGGAAATTAGAAATGTATCTTTAGGGAACCTTCATATGATTCTTAACTGGAAGTATAGACATGGTTATCGTGATTTAATTTCTCACATGATGAAAAGGCTCCTACTGAAAATTGTCTGTAAAATATCTTAGCTTTTGCAGATTGTTCTTTTGATTTCAAAGTGACCAATTTTAAAGTGCATGTCAGTAGATTTGTCACCCTGGGCACCTTTAAAAATTGTACAAATAGCACTTGGCTTTGGTAGACTCTGTGCGGAGAATAATCACAAAGATCACACTTGCTCACAAAGTTAAAAGAAATTTAAATTTCCTGTGAAAGTTGAGAAATGAAATACTTGCTAACAGGGACGACTTTCCCTTTTTGAGAACATGTTTAAAATCAGGAAAATCATACAATGTACTGTATAAGAAAAATACTATATTAAAACCATTACTTGGAGGAGTTAGGAAGAATAAACACAGATAAATTAGGGTCATATGGTGGCGCTGTTGAGCTGTGCTTACTGTACAATTTGCAGCATTTTTAATAGCTTTTGACTGAATGTTTTTAGAACAGTAGCCTGCAAAATGTGAAGAAAAAATATTTTAATAGAAAATTGGAGGGGGGGCATTGGTCCTTGAAAACTGGAATTTTATTTATAGTGGAGCAATCCTCTTACTGTAGTAAAATGCATCTAGTTCTAATTGTAAAGCAGACCAATGCTGAAATAGGTGGGTCTTTCTAAAATATTTATTCTCTAAAATTGGAATCAGTCGTGCTTTTAAAAATGGAAAATCCAAGGGTTTTTCACCTTCAGTTCCTTTGTCATGCTAAATGTCACCTGTATTCAGATGGGGCACTTGGAGTCAAGAAAGTCTGGTCTCTCAAATAGGTATTTCTCTTTGGCATCCAGGGGTGTGTCTTCTGGGTATAGCCAATAAGGTGAAGATGAGGGCATGGCCAGGTGTGCATGTCAGCTTGACGTCACTCCTGTGGGGGCCGCCTGTGGGGGCCCGAGTGCTCTTCCAGTGAAAACAGGCTCCCAAGCTCCGTTTTTGGCTGCCACGTCCTATAACCCTCTACCTGCCAGTGAAAATGTAGCTCAGGAAGACTGCCCTCCCGAGCTCCGTTTTCACTGGCAGAGGATTGCAGGAGGTCATGACAGTCGAAAATGGAGGCCGGGAGCCAGTGGTGGGTTCCGGATCCCGGTGCAACTGGTACGGTGCAAGGGGGCCAGGCGTCCACCACATGAATACGTGTGCACACACACAGTGCACACATGTGTACTTACTGCCCGTGATGCCTCTGTGACGCTCCAGCTGCTCGGCGGATCATTGCACAGGCGCCGTATGCTCCCTGTGCATGCACGAAAGTCCCGAACAGCTCAAATACCAGTAAGGAATGCGGGTGGGCCCTCCGGAGCACCGTGCTGGAATGGTACCTGGTGCTCCCGGCAGGCACCAGTACGCCTGTACCGGGGCAGACCGGTGATAACTTACCAATGCCAAGAACCCAGTTATGTTGGCAGAAGCACCGTGGGCCTGTCCACTGTTTCCAGAGGCCCCATGGGCCAGATCTTAAGTACCCTGTGTTAAATATTAATGAGCCATGTAAATTAGGCTCGGCAAGTTCAGCACCTTCTTGGAGGCCAGCAACAGCCTGCTGCTTCCTGATTGGTCGGGACGCAGCAGGAGCTGTTGCCGGCCGAAAGTTACCAGTTGATAGGCCCGGGGACTTGACAGCAGTTGCTGCCCAAGTCCCGGGTTCCTATTGGTTGTATCGTTTATATAAATACCTTGGCGCGCACCGCGCCACTTTGAATCGCTGTCTTAGTTGTTGTAAATAAAGCAGTTAGTCGTTCATCCTGGTTGTCGCGTCCATCCTTCAGTCTTCAAAACCCTGCAGGCCCGATCTACCCCCCGGGCCTTGAGTTTGACACCCCTGCCATAGTGGTATTGCTTTAACCTTTGAACATGCACAAGGATCTCTTCCTTCCTGTCTGCCTGCCTTCCCTTCCTTTTCCCTCCCTCCCTCCCTCCCTCTCTTTCTTTCTCTTTTATTTGTATAGCTTTTCTCTTCCACTATATTACACTATTATAAATGGCCCATCATGGTACAGAAGAGAAGTCTTTGCTATGTTGTTTACCAAACATCCCACAAATGTGAAAACCTAACCTTAATCCAGTGATCAGCATTATAATTAGCCCACATAGCTCAGGAACACTGGCATTTACTTTGGCTCAACAGATGATAAATTTCCTTCCTTTGGTAGATTTAACTTTCAGTTCAGAACATCTTGAGTGCCCAAATTTGAACTGGCATCAATACAACCAAAGATATATCATTGCAGCAACAACAAAAAATAATAGCCAAGAAGATGGATGGATTCATACGCTTACCTTGTATATTATTTTAATACCTTGGAAGAATATTTTTCTCTTTCTTTGCCATGATAGTTAGAAAGTTGTGATATATTATCTCTAATTCCCCAGTTTTTCTCCAGATTAAAAGGAAGTGAATTAGTAATCATTGTACTGTAATGTCTCAAATTGTCAAATGTACAATATTGTATGCCACCCAGGATCGTATGCGAGAGGGCAGTTATACAAATGCAATGAATGAATTTGTATTGTCATCTTATGTATATACTTCCTCCTTCCAACTTTTTAGAGCATCAACAGCTTCGTAAGTTACCGCCCTGTAGAGCCGACATCTGCAGATAGCTGCAGAAATGACCTGAACACAGCCATGGAATTCAATAGGTAGCCATAAAATGTTATTTGGATTTTCTACATTAAAAGAAAAATGAAAGCATTTAACCAAAGTGGTACATGAGACATAAACAATGAAATTGATGTATTATAGTACTTTGACGTCTTGCATTTTATCCCTCATGGCAAAGATTTTATATTTATTGGGACTTTTCAGTGCAGGGGATAGAAATGTGTAATAAAACTGTGATGTTGTTTTTTTACTAAAATGAGGGCTAAAGTGCCCAATACAATTACTGCATAAAATAATCCATTTGCTGCAGGAGTTGGTCCCGGTTCGGTGCACGCAAAAATTTTGTGCTACCCGCATGTTCACATTTTCACAAAAAAGGTCTGTGCGTGCACAAAACGTTAAAAAAAGAAAAATAAATTTGTGCAATTACAATTGTTCTGCACATACGCAGAATCAAAAATCAAGATGGCGGCCCCGTAGGAGAACCATTTTGGGGGCATGGCAGGCCTGGGTCACTGCAGTTCCAGCAACCCAGATCGTCAAACCACTACCAGTTCAGCCAAACCGGTTGAAACCGGTAGGAACCCATCAGAATTTGCTGATGGTATAGAATTGTAAATAACTACAAGATCGGTGATGCCTGTTGGAAAAAGAAGTAAGCAGGTTAATTCATTGTCCCTGTTATAGAAATAACACTGAAGAGAAGTATAAATTTATCACTGTATTTATTCTGTGTTCACTTGCCAAATTATTCCTCCTGTTATTTAAAAGAAAAGAAAATGTCTGTTTATTTTCAAGAAATGTTTTTTAATTCTAATTTTCTTGTACCATGAGTTACTATTGTGATATGTGCATGCGTTTTCCTTTAAAATACTGAATTTTGTCGTTTAAGTAAAATATTCCTTTTGCTTTGATGTGAGCATTTTTTTCTGCATGCTGCAGAATTGCCAAATGAATATTTTTTTTCACTGTTTTGTATTGCATATGGGAGCAGGATTAATAATAGAATATTATTAACATGATTTCACACTCCATTAACACCACAACAGATTCCTTATTATTGATTAGGTGTCTTAATATTTCTATAAAAATCACGATTCTCATGGCTGGATTGTTTCAATATTAAATATAATCGGCAAAGTCTATGAAACACTAGCAGTATTGCCCCCATATTCAGATGTATTTTTAACTAGCTGTATCTCTATGAATTCGGCCTATTAGTATGATTTTACCCATAACTGCCTGAAAAGTTGCCCATGAAAATAATTGGTTTTATTTCACCATATAATTTAAGACCTGAGAATCCCAAGAATAATCTCTGTAACTAACATTTCCTTCTCTTTCAATAGACATGTTAAGAAAAAAAATGTTCTTTAAAAACACCAGACTTTATTTGGAGAGCTGTTTGGTTTGCAAAATAGTTTTTCTAATTCATTTTTTTAATTTCCAATTAATTTGCTCCAGAATATATTTAGAAATAAAATTAGACAATCTATGACTCCTTGGGTCATTGTTTCAGGTATATTTTCTTACTAGATATCTCTATTGCCTTTATTGGGAAAGTTCTTAAAAAATACAGGGAGATATTCAAAAATGTATCTGCCTTGAAGTAGCCCATATTGAATTACGGTAAGTGTGCAAACATCAACAGCTGGCCACAGAAAATGTTTTATGACATAAGGACAGAGTTACAAGCAAGTATTCTTTATTGTAAAAAAATACATTTGTATACTTTTGTGATAATATGGGCTGAGACAGGGAAAGTGGTATGTAAAGTAATCAGCTTTCTAACAAGATAGTATTCCAAGCACTTGGAAATTAGTTTGCTGCATCCTGGCTTCTTTCCTTTTTACAAAATACTAGGTGATACCCCGTATGCCCGGGTATTTATAGACATCGAAGTGTTTGTCTGACAGGGAGCCATTGACAGGGGCCTTTCTTCCCCCTACTCCCATGCCCATTATCCCTCCCCTCTCATGTGCTCCTCTTTCCCGCCCTGTCTACAATCCTGGCACTTAGCCCCAAATCCATCAGGTGCTTCCCTATTGGTCCACTGGAGGGCGAATGTCATGGCTGGCTTTCCAGAGAAAGCTGGGAAGGAACTGACATCACAAACAATTGCCTCTCTAGGCCGCCACACTCACTATCCTTAAGGGCACAGGCTCTCCCTTCCCTCTTCCATGACATCTCAAACAATTGCTGCTCAAGGATGCCACACTCACTCTCCTAGGCATATCAGAGTTATGCTGGAACACACACACAGACACACATGTACCAGGGGTGTCTCCCCACCCCCACCCAGTACAGTGATGTGTGGTGAGGTTTATGGCTGGTGAGGCAAGTGGGCAAAAGCTTTTGGACATCCCGGCGCTATGTCCACCATAGAGGCAGGACGTCTCTATGTCGGACACAGCGGCAGGGCTTTTGAACGCCCTGGTGCTGTGTCCGCCATAGAGGCGGGATGCCCCGGCGCTAGAGGCAAAAGCCGCCCTGCCGCTGTGTCTGACATAGAGGCATCCCGCCTCTATGCCGGACACAGCGCCGGGGCATTCAAAAGCCCTGCCACTGTGTCCGACATAGAGGCATCCCGCTATGTTCAAAAGCCCTGCCGCTATGTCCAAAAGCCCTGCCTCTATGTTCAAAAGCCCTTACAAATTACATTAATTTTGAATTCTTCCCCCTTCCTCCGACCCACTTACCTTTTCCAGCTTTTTCACAGAGGATTTCAACTCTGCTCTTGTCTGCCATGATGAAAATGTAAAAATGTAAAAGGAAAAAGGAAAGAGCTGCTGAGGTCAGGCTGGGTTAGCTGCTGCCAGAGTCCCCAATGGATGACTCTGCTTAACTGTTTAAAAAAGCCTCTAAAAACGCCCCCTACAGGAGGAGGCAAGAGAACCACGTGCCTCATCTACATAATATACATACATAGTACATACATACATACATATCTTACGTATCTTACGTATCTTATATATCTATAAGAGATAAGATAAGAATTGCTTCTATTGTGATAAGAAAACTTGAGAAGAGGTGCAGAATATTTAGAACAGAAAGACCCATAAAAGTGACACTATTGTCAAGAAGTTCTGGCAATAGGACTCTCCTTCAATTCTCAGGATTTCAGATTAATTTTTAATGGACTGGAGCACTAACTCTATTGGAAATTAGAAGAATTCATTAGAGGAAATATGGGCCATTTAGCATTCAATTTTCAGAAAGGACATAATATCACACCTCTTAACTCATTCTTCAATTGTATGAATTGTAATCATGCAATTACAGAAACGTGCCTAGCTTAATGCTGGCACTAGACCGAAGTGCAGTTCAAAACAATCTAATCCTGAAGGGGTGCAGCTTTGAGAATGGGAAGGGGCTTTGGTCAAGGAAGTTATATGGTCCATATCCAAACTATGAATGAGAAGGAGTCCTCTTTCACAGACACGAGATGCGAAACATTACTAGAAAACATCAACCGAGAGGCATCTATCCCATCTTTTAAAACGTTGCTTCCCAGCTCTAATATAGTTGCAGTTATTGATAATGATATTTCATTGGCAGAATGTTGCATTTTCCATTTAGGCACGTATCTTTTTAGATAGGGAGATGGAAGCAAAGAAGGAGGACCAGCCAACAGTTCTCGCTCAAGAGAGATTTCTGAAAACTATTTCATATAACTATGTAAAAAAAGAGAAATGTAGTCTTCGGAGTGCTTTTGTGTGTTACAAACCCCATCGTCCTTCATCAGAGACTATGGAGTTGTACAACAACCTCTGGAGGGATATTCATGATGTTCCTTGCCCATCTCGGATAATGAACTCGTTAACGTTTAATTGGACTGTATATTTGGTTTATGAATAAAATATAATTTGATTGAACTGGATAATTGGGTTTTATGATTTTAGACCGAGATGATAAACAGGGTCTGAAGAGTCCTCATAAGGATGCAGAAAAGAGATACAGTGCGTGCATTGTATGAATGGAAGCAGAAGCTTGTAGCTTAGCCCTTTTCTCTAATATAGTGTGCTTTTATTTTCAGCGGAATATTTTTTCTCTTAAAGAGACAGGCAACAACAGCAGAAAATAAGCAAAGCATACCAAACAATATGTAGGACCTCTCCTATGCCACAGGCAATTATATATATATCAGCACAAATTTATAAACACACACACACACACGTGTGTGTGTGTGTGTGTGTGTTTATTTGTGCTGATAAATAAATAAAGGGAGACTAGTATAGATCTATTTCAAGCTATTTAGCTCTCATCAGCTAGCCCTTACTGGGATTTGAACCTGGGCTATATTACATACTAGGCAGACTTCTTAGCCATTAGGCCACAGGCTCTTATCCATTATCAGCGAAGCCAGGGTGAAAGGTATCTATTAGATTTTTACAACCCCTGGTAAGCCCCAATTATGGGAGGAAGCTAACTGCTTCCATCATCTGTCAATCGGCTCGTCACAAGAGTCCATCACGAAGTAAAAAATATTGGGTTTCTGTGTGTGTGTGTATACACACACACACACAGACAGACAGACACACACACACTTCTAAGCATTTTTTTGGAAGAAGACCAGCATAAAGGCTTTGTCATTTGCATGGCACCAGTTTTCATGAGGGATGAGCTCACTCTGCATTGGCCCACACATCTTAAAGTTGCCAAGGTTGAGAAATTCTGATCTATATCTATCTTACCTTATTCTAGGCTGCATAAACAGAGGGATAGAATCAAGATCACGTGAAGTGTTAATACCACTTTATATTGCCTTGGTAAGGCCACACTTGGGATACTGCAATCAGTTTTGGTTTCCACGATGTAAAAAAGATGTTGAGACTCTAGAAAGTGTGCAGAGAAGCACAACAAAGATGATTAGAGGACTGGAGGCTAAAACATGAAGAACGGTTGCAGGAACTGGGTATGTCTAGTTTAGTGAAAAGAAGGACTAGGGGAGACATGATAGCAGTGTTCCAATATCTCAGGGGTTGCCACAAAGAAGAGGGAGTCAAACTATTCTCCAAGGCACCTGAGGGCAGGACAAGAAGCAATGGATGGAAACTAATCAAGGAGAGAAGCAACCTAGAACTAAGGAGAAATTCCTGACAGTTAAAACAATTAATCAGTAGAACAACTTGCCTCCATGAGTTATAAATGCTCCAACACTGTAGGTTTTAAGAAGATGTTGGATAACCATTTGTCTGAAGTGGTGTAGGGTTTCCTGCCTAAGCAGGGGGCTGGACTAGAAGACCTCCAAGGTCCCTTCCCACTCTGTTATTCTATTCTATTATCTATGTATCTGTTATCATTATGCAATTTGGGATGGTCAGACTTGGGGCATGAATACCCCACTGGTCCTTCTCCACCTCTCTGTCCCAGAGAAGAACTCACATCCACATCAATTATTGTAAGGTGATGCACAGATTTTTCTCACCCCTAACACTGATATAATTCTAAATTCACCCAGAGTTTTGGTTGCTCAGTGCATCTGGAGCTCTAGAAAACAGTTCTGTTAAGATTTCCCCTCCGTCAAGGGTGTTCTGCCTTAGTAGCAGGAAGATATAAATTTATCAAATTTATTTTAACAAGATTAATTTGATTCAAGTAACTTCGGTAAATGAATCCATTCCATGGAAAGCCTTTATCAACCTATCCAAAACAATTTGCATTCTGATTAGGACAAGGCAAGAATGTCAGTCTGGATAGTAACTTATAAAGAAAGTGATGGTAAATCTCTAGGTGAGATTATTGGATTGGATTGGATTGAAGTTTATTTATATGCCGCCCTTTTCCCTGGGGGGACTCAGGGCGGCTTACAACTCAAGAGGGAGGGGGGAAACAGACTTTAAACATATAAAACAATACGTTATTAAAACACAACATTCGTACCATTCGGGCGGGTTACAGTATTTAGCCCCAGGCCTGACGGGATAGCCAGATCTTGAGGGCTGTGCGGAAGGTCTGGAGGGTGGTGAGGGTACGAATCTCCACGGGGAGATCGTTCCATAGGGTCGGAGCTGCCACCGAGAAGGCTCTCCTCCGCATAGTTGCCAGTCGGCATTGACCGGCAGATGGAACACGGAAGAGGCCTAATCGATGAGGTAATTGGCAGCAGGCGGTCTCTCAAGTACCCAGATCCACTACCATGTAGGGCTTTATGGGTGACAAGTAGCACCTTGAAGCGCACCCGGAGATCGACAGGTAGCCAGATTATAAAATGTATCACAACAATCTTGCATTCATAGTGAAAACTGTATTGGAAATCTTATCATTTCCTTCTCGTGTATTTCTTTCCCTCCAGAAGTTTAAAAAAAAAGGATGGCATTCTCACTTTTAAGGACAAGAAACTGCAGCATAGCAACCAATCAGTAATTTCAGGATTTCAGATAACCATAAAAACAAGGCTATTATATAGTTGTCAACTTAGAAAACCTGTGAAATCATGAGGGTGGTACACAATTTATAACTTATTAGCAAAAGCCTGCAATAAGGGAAACCAGAGCTTGGCTATAAAATGGCGTATAAAATGACAAATAAAGCTACTACATTTGGGCTGTAAAGAGCAGAGGTGGTATTCAGCCAGTTCTGACAGGTTCTGGAGAAGCAGTACAAGAAATTTTGAGTAGTTCGGAGAACCGGCAAATAGGCTGGTTCTCTGCTCCTACTACCTCCCAGCTGATCATCTTTTGTTGCCCTGAAGATGAGAATGGAGCTGGAAAGCAGTAGGATGGGGAGGGAATGGGGATTTTGCAGTATATTTCCCCTGCCATGCCCACAAAGCAATGCCCACAAAGCAACACCCACAGTACCAGTAGTAAAACATTTTGAATCCCACCACTGGCCAAAGTCCCGAATGGCATCTAGATCCATTCCTGGTGACTGTAGAAGAAAATCCCAGAAAGTGCTTGATGTTTAGACTTCAACTTCCAGAATTCTCTGCAAAGCCATGCTGGCTAGGGAAATAGTCCACATCAGAGGTGGGTTCCTACCAGTTCGCACCTATTCGGTAGAACCGGTTCGTCAAATCTACCGAACCAGTTAGAAGAGGTTCCACCAGTGGACCCGGAAAGCAGGCCACACCTACAAAAGGGGTTCCAAAAAATTTTGAAACCCACCACTGGTCCTTGGATATGATTACACTATCATGCTCATATTTATAAAACTCAGTGCCTCTATGAAAGGTAAGATGACTCCTGCGTTTGTGGTGCAATCAGAACATTGTGTGTGTTGAAGTTGTTTTAACGCAAACCAAAGATGCCTTTTAAAAAACAAGTTTACATCGTATTCTTATGCATGCCAGTGCTGTGTGTGAGGTAATTTAAGGTGGTTCTGACAAGTGTCGTCGGCATCTTCATATCCGATCACATGGGCAGCAAGCCACTCCTATCCGGTCACATGGGCAGCAAGCCACTCCCACAAAGGAGGCCACACCCACAGAGTAGGTTTGAACAATTTTTGAAACCCACCACTGGTCCACATATATGGAGAATGCCATATATGTTAAAGCGGTATTTCGCAACTTTGAGATCCATAGCTGCCTAGAGAATTCTGGGAACTTAGAGTTGCCAAACTTAAAAGTTGAGAAACACTGCATTAAGGAAATGTTTGGTCATTATTTGTCCTGCCAACATGGGGCACTCAGTGGGATTGAATGGGTAACAAAAACCAGGGAAATCCATGTCTGACCTAAGCTTCCCCAAAAAGCACGAAGCAGATTCCTGGTCCCAACAAAACCCCTTTTATTAAACAAATGTGAATTCTTCTCATTCACATTCAGCAAAGGCCTGGTAAAGGTGAATTTATGACCACAGGCCTTAGGTAGCTTGGAAAGCTGCCGTGTAAATATTTTCCAAACCCAGTGCTGTGCAAGGAAAGGCTTGGCACAGAGTCTCTGAGATTCATGGACAGATCTTCACACTCCTGAAATGAATGAACGAACTAACAAATTGTTTCCTGCAAAAGCCCGCTCCCCTTTCGCTCCTCTTTTATTTCCTATGGGAAGGGCCATTCACCGTCCACCTGTGGCTTTACTCCCAAGTTGATCCTGATTTCTTAGCTGTTCTTTTCTTCTGGCAGCTCTGTGCATGTGCACACTGGGAACAGGCTCCAGCTGTTCCTCTGCCTCACTGCTGTCTAGCTCCGAGGGCAGCTGAGAACTGCTGGATGGCCTTGGTCCCATCTCTTCCTCTGACGCAGAGCCCTCATTTGAACCTTCCCCTGCCTTCAGGACTGGCCTATGTTCAGTGGTGGGTTGCTCATCCGGGGCCGGCGGCATCCTCGTGCACGCGCGCAGTTCACGCATGCATCTTAGCACCTGCGTGATGCTCCAGCTGCTCACGGAGAATCGCGCAGGCGCTATATGTGCCATGCCCCTGCGTGGAAGCGCAGAAGCCTTCAAAGACCGGTAAGGAGCGCGGGTGGGCGAGTGGGCCCTTTGGCGTTCCCAGAAGTTGCTTACTTCTGGGTTCACTGACCAACCGGTCTATATTCCTCCTTAACCTCCTCACTGTCCGACTCTGCTGCTAACTTTGCTGGCCGCTGGCAGGCCACAACAATCCAACAATCATCTTCATAATTTCTCCTGCATTATAGCACCTCTTGTGGGCCTTATTCCTCAGGCAGAATAGAAGTCGGGGTCAAAGCAATGTAGTTTAGGCATCAATGCTGTCCTGTTATTCAAGGACTGGAGGCTGGCATTTTAAGTTGCTTGACTGTGGCGCAGTCACAGAGGGCTGTAACATGAATCAAGTGTGTATTTATTTCAGAGCTGAACTAAGAAATATGGTGATTCCCCATACAATACTTCTTAAAGTTTGTGTAACCATTTGAATGTATTCTACTGTACATTGTATGGGCAGGGATGTGGATTGATTATTATTACCAAAGCATCTATAGTCCGTTGATTATAAATTGCATGTAATAAAATGCATTTTGGAGCATGAATGGAGAATGAAGGAGAAAATATCTAGAATGGGGGGGGGGGGGAACCCAGCTAGAAAGAGGCCAACCAGTTGAAAACGGAAAAGTCACGTGTAGAGGTAAGGTCAAAAGAAAATTGAAAATTAGATAGGAAGGTTGTCTTAGCTGCCTGGAAGGAATTAATTGGGACACTAAGGTTTATTAAATATGGCTTGCTGCCTTTCGTTGCTCATTGACTAAATTACTCGTGACATAAAGAGCAGGTGGATGAGTTTCACAAGAGAGCATAGCTATCAGCACTCAAACTCAGACCTCTGAAAAAAAACTAGTACACCCTTAGGAGATACCAGATCTGCTCTATAATGATTGTGTGAGAGAGTACATCAACAGGGAATCTATTTCAAGCATTTTGAGTCTTACTAAATGAAGACACTGATGTTCTGCTTGGGAGGCTCACTTTCTCTCTAACAATTGTTAGTTCTGAAGTGCAGAATTGTCCTACATAGTGAGCCTAAGATTAGTTAAACAATAATTCGTCTTTGCTTTATGCTGAATAACACATATAGTAACACTAACACACGTTTAGAGCGAAGCAGCAGATTTGGGGTGTTATGAAAGGACAGTAAAATGTTACTTAATTTGTTGTTCTCATATAGTCCCCCCCAAGGAGTCGTAATCGTGAATGTTATTTTTTTTACCAAAATAAATTATTAGTTATGATTATGACATAATTTTGATTTGGATTGATAAATGCAAAGTCTTGGGCGGTATGATGTTAGTATAGTCTTTATTGTCACTGTACAAAATAAATGCAATGAAATTAGTTTTAGCCTGACTGGTGTAATTCATGACAACAAATACAAACAACACAAATAGTATAAGGAATAATCCCAATGCAAGTAATTTAGGGGAAAAGAAAAAAGCCAAAGCAAAAACTAGTCATACAATTCTTCGTGTGCATGAAGTGATTGTGGTTGTGTTTAAGAGTATGACAGCCCAAGGATATAAACTATATTAAGGCTATAATAAACCTGATTAAGTATTGCGGGGGTTCACTTGTGTACCCCGTGCTGCATCATTCCCCCCTATTGAAACTTCACCCAATCCTAAGATTACTGTGTAGTTTCATAGACATCAGGCTCCCTATCGACCATAAGCCCAACATATTCACTCTCTTCTCCTGTGTGTCCCATAAGAGTCAAGACCTTGGCAGTGGCCCGTTTCTCCACCAAGAGGGATAGAGAGTTGCTGATAGCACGGACAAAGAGTGGCATGATGCAGGGGATGATCACACATCCTGCTGCAATCAGGCCAATGAAAGCAATGATGGCCTGCAATCCAGGCAATTTTGGGAACCAAGAGCTAAAAGATGAGGTGAGATCCAATCCTTTCCATTCCTGCCCTGGGAAATGAGTGAGTTGTCTCATTTCCGTAGTGAGCTGCTTAATGACATTTCCAGTCTCATCAATCTGAAGGCAACAATTTGACAAGTTGAACTTCCCACAGACCCCTCCTTCTCTTGCGAGGAGGTAATCAAGAGCTAATCGATTTTGGTACACTGCAGTACGAAGTTTGTCCATGGCAGTAGAGAGAATATTCAAGGATTTATCAATTCTTTCCCCACTCACTCACTCACTCGACGCCTCTTCACCCAACGTGGGTATAGGCGACTTCCATGGAAAGTGATGGCGATCCATGGAAGCTGTTTTGGCTGGATATACCCAAGGGGACGCCAGTCCCAAGGGTCGACAGAGCCCGATTGGTAGGAACAGGGGGCACCACGTGAAGGCCGGGTTGTCGTTTGATAGTGGAGAGGCTATATTTGGCGCATCAACTATCCTTGCCCCCCAATTCTTTCCCCAGCCAGGTCCAACACTGCCTGCAATCGCATGATTCTGTTTATCATGTAAATTGGGGTGCGGTAACCCCATGACCCATCCTCAGCCCAAGTAGCCCTCCCATAGGTACATACAATTCTCTCTGAGCTCCATGTGTCTGATTTCTCATATTCAGTCAGTTCCTTACAAGGAAAGTTAGAGAAGGCTGTGTCCACCTCCCTTTTCTGATGGATGGGGCCCACTGAGTCATACACTGGTACTCCTAGCACCTGTCGTGATTGGATGGGCAATAAAAAGAAGGAAGGTTTTATCCATCCAAGAACACAGGAGCCCGCCCAGTCTGCAGGAAGAATTACTCCCAATGCAAGTAATTTAGGGGAAAAGAAAAAGGCCAAAGCAAAAACTAGTCATACATTTCTGTGTGTGCATGAAGTGATTGTGGTTGTGTTTAAGAGTCTGACAGCCCAAGGATATAAGCTATTTTGAAACCTATTAATATTAATATTTCCCCAATTCTGGTTCCCAGATATTACAGCATTTGAACCTGATGGATGCAACAGAAAAGGTATGGCTCCTAGGTCAAACAAGATGGCGTTGTTTGATGAAAGGTACCTGGAATATGCCAATCTGCTACATCTGGTGGATGAGCATACATGATGGGCAGAGGTGGGTTCCTACCAGTTCGCACCTATTCGGTAGAACCGGTTCGTCAAATCTACCGAACCGGTTAGAAGAGGTTCCACCAGTGGACCCAGAAAGCAAGCCACACCTACAGAAGAGGTTCCAAACTTTTTGAAACCCACCACTGGATATGATGTGGATCTGATAGATATGATTATTCTACACTATCATGCTCATATTTATAAAACTCAGTGCCTCTGTGAAAGGTAAGGATGACTACTGCATTTGTGGTGCAATCAGAACATTGCGTGTGTTGAAGTTGTTTTAACGCAAACCAAAGATGCCTTTTAAAAAACAAGTTTACATCATATTCTTATGCATGCCAGTGCTGTGTGTGAGGTAATTTAAGGTGGTTCTGACAAGTGTCGTCGGCATCTTCATATCCGGTCACATGGGTGGCAAGCCACTCCCATCCAGTCACATGGGCGGCAAGCCACTCCCACAAAGGAGGCCACACCCACAGAGTAGGTTTAAACAATTTTTGAAACCCACCACTGATGATGGGAGACAGAAAGTTCTGCAAACTGAAGGATTACCTGTATCCCATCCACAAAGGTTTAACTACATTTCTAGAATTGTGACCAGCATATTTTTGGAGGATATCTGATCGACTGTGTCAGTGAATTTCTTATTAGGATCCTTCTCATTTGTTAAAGCTCAAGAGACCTGGTAAATTGCAACTTCTGTTTCTATGCCCTCTGACTATGCATAAGAGTGGTGATCAATGGCAGTCCTTCATTTTATTTTATGATGATCATGGAGGACATTTTCATATATAGCAGCCCGGCTTTGGAGAGAGAAGCACAAGATTAAACCAGAGGGAGACACACTGGTTGATGTTATTCTTTTTCAGAAACAGAAGAAATGCAGAATCTTCTCTTGATGGTAAAATGTTCGTTATTCGCTCCTCCCAAGCCTTGGTATACTCTGGAAAGAATGCAGAGAAGAGAAACAAAAAGGATTAGGCTGTTGGAGGCTAAAATGTATGAAGAACGATTACAGGAATTGGATATGTCTAGTCTAATGAAAAGAAGGACTAGGGGAGACATGATAGCACTGCTCCAATATTTGAGGGTCTCCTACAAAGATGAGAGGAGTCCAACTATTTCCCAAAGCACCAATAGGCAAGACAAGAAACAATGGTTGAAAACTGACCAAGGAGAGAAGCAACCTAGTACTAAGGAGAAATTTCCTAATTAATCAATGGAATAACTTGCCTTCAGAAGTTGTGGGTGCTCTATCACTGAAGGCTTTCAAAAAGAGACTGATAACCATTGGTCTGAAATGATATAGGGTCTCCTGCTTGATCAGGGAGTTGGACTCTATTATTCTATATTCTGTATTCTATCTTCAAGCTATCAGCATCTCCATCATATGTTTCTACAGAGTGGTTGGGCTGACAAAACATCTAGCCAGATAACCAGTGAGATGAAAATTAGACCAGACTTGTGAACAGTTGGATTTAGAAAGGATTTCCGAGGCATGGATCTATGTCAACAGATGGAGAAATGGTTTCTCAGCAGGCTAATTACTGACTATTAAATTGTTTACTTAGAGAAACTCTTCCTCCAAGTGAAATTGAATTATCAGCCTGGAAGATTTTCTTCCATTTTCCCACAGAAATACCATTTTTTCTGTCAGATCACCTTGATCTAACCTTCCTCAGCAGTATTTTTTTAGGTATTTATTATTAATGCTTATAGGCCGCCCTTTTCCCTGAGTGGCAAGTAGAGTGGCAATGCGATAGAGGCTCCAAGTCCCAACAACTGATAAATGGTCTTACTTCATGGATGGGCCAAGGAGGTTATATGATACAATTTCTGTATAGATCAGGCTTCCCCAACTTGTGTTACCTCCAGAACTGTTTGGATAATAAACTTCCAAGAAGTCCCAGCCAAATGAAAATCCCCAAATGTATAGTCTTATACATTTCAAGAATAGCAGATTGGAGAAGAATAAGCAATATTAAAATAAATACGGTAGAACCTCTGGTCATGACCATAATTGGTTCCATAACTTTGGTCGCAACCCGATTTGGTTGTGACCTGAACCTAACCAAAATTAATGCAGCAGCCACACGAAATTGTTGTTTGGCACTTACCAAAAAAAATGGTGTGGAAGGGGAAATCGACCGTGTTTGATTGTCAGCCGAGTATGTGTTCTTGATCAAAAATTTTGTGAATTTTTTGGTGGGAACACGATTTGGTCATGGTCAGAAGCGTTCGTGATCAGAGATTCTACTGTAGATTGGATACAAAGCTATTTCCTATATTCCAGAGTTTCTATAATATCTATCTTGGTCTTTCTATCGTTCCCAACCTAATGTCCTCCAGAGGTAAAAGACTATTTTCCCCATTATCCCCACTTCAGGAAACAGTCATGCTGGCTGTCATTGACTGCAGACCTCGACTTTGAGTAAACATTTAGATAATAGCAATAGCAATAGCAATAGCAATAGCAATAGCAGTTAGACTTATATACCGCTTCATAGAGCTTTCAGCCCTCTCTAAGCGGTTTACAGAGTCAGCATATTGCCCCCAACAACAATCCGGGTCCTCATTTTACCCACCTCGGAAGGATAGAAGGCTGAGTCAACCCTGAGCCGGTGAGATTTGAACAGCCGAACTGCAGAACTGCAGTCAGCTGAAGTAGCCTGCAGTGCTGCACTCTAACCACTGCGCCACCTTGGCTCTAGATCATGGAAAACTAGATTGCAGGGACTTCAGATAGAAAGTCAGTTTATCTAAACAGATACACAACTGATTCATGAACAAGAGAGTCAAACTCTTAAACTATTTTCTACGGCATGGATCTTATTGGAACATTAACTAGAGCAGGGATCAGCAACCTGCAGCTCTGGAGCAGCATGTGGCTCTTTCAGTCCCTCTGTTGCAGCTCCCTATCACCAGTCGGCTCCACAATTGATAGGGCTTTCGGTTAGGACAGGTAGAGGAAAAAGGATGCCGTGCTAGGAAGAGACTCTATGGTGGAGGAACCGGACTTCCAGTCGGCTCCAGAATTGAAAGGGGGGCTTCCGGTTAGGACCTTTGTGGCTCTTTGAGTTTTTAAGGTTGCTAACCCCTCAACATACAAATGTACTCAATACAATTATCTTGATATTACTAGAAAAAAGTATTTAAACCATCATTTGGTTTCAATAGGAAAATAATTATTTCAGCCTTATTATCCCATCTTCCCTCTTTCATATATTGTATTCTTGGTTGCACCTTTTTTGTAATTTTGCCATTAACTCCACACTAAAACTACCATGGCAGTTTTTCATCACATTCCCTCCTGAGCTTATTGCTTGAAAATAAAAAGTAGAAATGTTTCCCAGCTCCCTCCTCACTTGTAAAGGGAAAACGTGTGGGCCGAGCAGCCTTTGCAGGCAAAAAGGGACATACTTAAGCAGAGTAATTGAGCAGATCTGAACGATAATATTGGAAGATATTAAACCTGGAAACTGTCTTTGTAAACAAAATTAGTGAGCTATTTAAAATGGCATCATTAACATAGCTGTCAAGGAAGGCAGAGCATTTAAAAACCCAGTTGTGAAGTACACGCTGCTCTCATTTAAAATGGAGTTTAAGAAAGAGAGATCAATTTGGAGGGTTATTTTTTTCCTCGGTATAATCATGAAGAGAAAAGGATAAAATTGTAGTAAGCGTTTTCTGTCAAAATACTGGAAAATAAATAAGATTGAGTTCTTTCTTTCTTCTGTTTAAGTCTCAGAAGGAGACAGGATAAAATCTCTGCTGAAGAGTTTTATTATCTGCTTGCAAAAGGAGAGCACCGAAGATGGCTGCATTTAGACAATTAGGAAAATGAAGCCAATGGAGGATTTTCTCTGTGGTTTTTTTTTAAATGAAAGTTTTCCATTTTTGTTTATGAGCTATTGTGAAGTAATAGTGACAATGTAGACTGAGAACTCCCTGAGTTTGGAGTTCAATAGAAAAAGTACATCTAAAACCAGCTTTTCACAAGCATTAGGTTAAATGGACCATATTATGTCTATCTGAACACAGACAGATTAAGTAATTAAGTAATTTTTTTCACATTTCACAACTGTTTATATTTCTAAAGTGTGATTGCATATCTCCTCAAAGTGGAAGGCCAAATTTGGTTTATACTGAAAGTCAGATACGAAGTGACCCACAAGCTATTCTTATATAAGTGCTGCTTTGATAAATTTAAGAACAGGTGGAATAGCTGGAGGATTTTCAAAAAAGGCATGAAGGTGGCCAGGATGATATGATCAAAGCTACACTCATGTTCAATCACAGCATTGGGTTGCCATCTTGACTTTTTTGACTACAATGTGCAGGTACTCTTGGTGACCAGGTATACTTTATATATGCAATTGCAGATGCCACTGTGCAATTTAATTCACAACAGTCACAAAGACAATATAGTTAGTTTTATTTTCCATCTCAAATCCTTTGGGTGCATTTCATTCATAACAGATAGTTGGGGACGGATCCTGTGAGCTCACAAAGAGCATGTGTTAGTTATGTTTTGCCATTAAGCTACTGCCTGAATTAAAAAATGTTAGAATATTCATGACTGGGAGAGACATGGTAACAAGGTCAGCCAATGAATAGACATAGCAACTAAGTCAACCATTGGGAGCTTAAACAGATCTGAGTCTGTGCTGAGAATCGACACTGAAACTTCTCTGTCTGTTCTGAATGAAACTATTCTCTCCTGCTTATGTTCTGTTTGTAACTTCTACCAAGTTGAAAGAATCTACTATTGGTATTGTACATTTATTCAGCTGTTATTATGTATATAAAGAAGTTAGGGAATCCAGCTGAATCGGTTATCTGTGTGTGCTTTCTGGTCATTTGTTCTAATATGTGTTTCTTGTAAGCAAATTACATCATTTTTAAATTGTTTCAAATAATGGAATATTTTTTTCCTTTTTTGTGGTGAGTTTAAGCCATTAACATTCCAGGTTAAAAATTTAATTGTCATTTTCAGCTCCCTGAAGCTTTTTAAGAGCCACCTGGAAATCCTGTAATTTCATCTTCGGTCTAGCTCCCCCCACAGCTTCTGTGTTTATGTTTGTAGTTTCTTGGATTGTTGTCTGGGCTTGTTGCATCTTTAATTCTTGTTCCTTACGTTTAGTAGCCGCTCGAGTTTGTCTTTGCTCCATAATTCCGTCTGTCTCCACAAGAAGATTCAAGGCTTGAGCAGCATCCATTGATCCTTGAATATCTTGCTGTCTGGCCTCTCCAGCTTTTTCCCTTTCTCTTAATCCTGGAGATGGAGGGTATCCAGCCTTTAATATGTTGCTGTAAAAATCTCTGGCCTTCCAAACTGAATTTAGATGATATCTTTTGTCCCGAGTACTTCACCACTAATCCGGCAGGAACTTCCCATTTGTATTGTATCTGGCGGTTTCTGAGTTCATGCACTAAAAATGCATAATCTTTCCTAGATCTCAACATTTTAGGTGGAATTTCCTTCAATACTAACACCTCCTGACCTGCAATTTGCAATTTGGTTTTATAGGATGCTTGTAGTATCAGGTTCCTTGTATTCCTGGTAGCAAAGTAGATTACAATATCTTTTGGTAATTGTCTCTGTCTGGCAGTCCATGAATTAACGCGGTAAATTTTGTCAATTTGCCAATCATACTCAGCCCTGGGTTGACCAATTAATTGATCAAAAGCTTCTGCAAGAATCTCTTTCAAATTTTCTTGGTTATTTTCTTTCAGGCCTCTTATTCTCAAAGCAAATTCCATCGCTCTATATTGTATCATTGTAATTTCTGTCTCTGACTTTTCAGTCTTACTTTGAACATCTTCAACTTTCTCTCTAAGTTCACATTGGACTGGTTAATTTCTTCCACCCTATCCTCCAATGAGGTTACATAGCTAGCCAAACCCTTAAAGGCATCCACTATGTCTTCTCTTATTTGTTGATTGCGGGTTTGGATTAAATCCTTGATTTCAGACATTTCATCAGAGACCTCTTTAAAGGCAGTTGTGATCTTCTCTTCTATTTTTGCTTCTAACACAGAAGCCTGTTCCTTTAAGGTGCCTTGAAGAGCTTCAAGAGTTAAAACCTCCGCAGGGGGAGGAGGTAATAATGACTGCAGAATTGTTTGTCTGGGCTGGAGAGCTGCCAGCGCTCTTTGAAGCAGTTAATTTGACTTGCTTTGAAGCCATTTCAGCTATTCAGTCACACTTATCTACAGCCGATTTGTTAAGTCCAAAAAAATCAATGTTAGGAAACACTTAAGAGTTAATTGCTTGTTAAGTTTCAGTTTAACCACACCCTTTAATATTCGGGCACCATTTTCGCTTCTATCTCGTTAATTTTAACAGAAGGAACTTTCATGAAACGGAGTTAAAATTTAGTACTTGCAGTTGTAAAATGCTCCAGTATTTGCTCTGCCTGCTTCTTATTCAAATGTAGATCAAAACATTGATTGCAGGGATGGTCGTGGCTCTTTGATCTGCAATAGCAGACGCGTCCCGAGAGTGGAGTGTGTCGAGCAACAGGCGAGCTCACACCTTCCAAGCCCCAGAAATTGCCCCTGGGGGTTTAAGGGACTTCTACCCTCGCTTGGCAGCTCTTCTCTTCCTCTTCCCCCGAGGAAAGAGTTTTCAAACTGCTAGACAACTGATTTACGCTGTCCTAGCAGTTTAATGCAATCTCGGAGCTGGAGCGTCCCAGAGGGACATCGTCAGAGCCTTACGGTGCCACCGGAAGTTCCACAGCCCTCTTTTTGACTCTTGCAGTATACAGGTCCTCAATGGAAGGCAGGTTGATAGCAATTGTTTTTTCTGCAGTTCTTATTATCCATTGAAATCTGTGTCTGTCTTGTTTGGTTGCAGAGCCAAACCAGACAGTTATGGAGGTGTAGATGACAGACTCAATACTTCCTCTGTAAAACTGAGTCAGCAGCTCCTTGGGCAGTTTGAGCTTTCTGAGTTGGCGCAGAAAGAATATTCTTTGTTGTGCTTTTTTGATGATGTTTTTGGTGTTAAGTGTCCATTTTAAATCTTGAAATATGATAGAATCTAGAAACTTGAAGGTCTCTACTATTGATACTGTGTTGTCTAGTATTGTAAGAGCTGGTAGTATAGGAAGGTTAATAATAAACCTAAAGCATTATTTAAATTTATTGCAATCTTATTCTTTCGCGGGATAGATATATCATAGAAAGCTTTTAAAACAAATAAACAAATGTTTGTTCTTTTGGGACTTTACAAATTCTTATAAAATATTCCTTAAGTTTATTAAGACCTTACTAAAAAAAAGTATCATTTATCACCATCCCAGGTTCTCAACAAATTCTTGGGCTTATTTTTCCTGACTATTTAAAACAGTGGTAGTCAACCTGGTCCCTACTGCCCACTTGTGGGCGTTCCAGCTTTCATGGTGGGCAGTAGGGGTTTTGTCTGATACTGAAGCTTTTTCCTTTTTTTAATTTAATTGATTTCCCTACTTTATAAATCACTATTACTGTGGAACCGGTGGGCGGTTAAATTTTTTTACTACTAACAGAGATACAAAAGTGGGTGGTAGGTATAAAAAGGTTGACTATCCCTGGTTTAAAATGTCAGTTCAATTATACTCAAAGTTTTGATGGATAGAAGCTGCCCTAGATGGATCCAATAAAGAATATTCTACAAAACACAGACTTGTACCTTTATTTATATTTGGAAATCAGATAACCAAACAAATACAGATTTTAACAAACAATGAAATAAAGAAAAGAAGACAGGTTCGTTAGAAAACAAGTGAAGGAAAAATATTCAAAGTATACTTCTTTATTTATACAATTTGTACAGGGGCCCGTGTCAAACAAGTGAGAATGGATGGCAAACAACCATAAAATCAATTATACAATTAAAAACAGAATATGTCAAGCAAAATAAATACATAAACATATGCATATAGGTACATAAACATACATTCTGTCTATATTATCCAAGTTGGAGGATTGAAGGAAACCCAGCCAGTGCTTTAAAGATCCCTAATAACTGAAAAACAGCTAGCAAAGAATTTATTAAAGTGGTTTGAAAAGAAAGTATACAAATCTAATGTCCTTAAAAAAGGAAAGCTTGCGTGAAGAGGACTATCCCTCATCTCCCAGAGTTCTAAACCCACTGGGAGTCTCTAAATCGTTGAGAGAAGCAACTGTACAGAGCACTTGTGGGAAATCTCAAGTCCTCTCCTTGTCCATAGAGGAGTTATGAAGATGAGTCAATCTACTTGCTGGCTCTTCATTTCATTGTATTCATGGGCTCTGCTTTTAACAGAACTGTCTTTAGTTCTCCATTTTTCTTCCCTCCTAACGCACTGAGTTTACTCTTCTTGACACAATAACTTTTTTTTCCTTGGAACAAAAATATGTGTTGCATGGCAACGCTTAACATGCTCCTGCTGTTACTCCACCTACATACCCTACCACCTGCAATCCTATTCAAACTCAGTTTAAAATATGTTAGGTTTCCTCAGAATTTACTGTCACCAATTTCCCAAGAAAGAGTTTACATGCATTTTGTCACCCAGGCAAAAAAAATAAATCAAATTATAATTGATTTATTGTAGAATAGTTCATTTTAAGTCAATGACCACACTTTGTACTGTATTGGATTGCATCTCTGATGTGAATTTAGGCTCAGGATAATTACATCTTGAATTCTTCTTTTTTTCTAAACATCCTGCAGAGTGAAATGAGATTTTTTTTCCTGACACTTTGGATTACGGAAATATTTTTATTTATTTTTATTAACATTTCTATGCAGCTCTACTCCACACGGCTCAGAGTAGTGAGCTGTTTCCCTTTCTGTCCAGAAAAAATAACTTTCCAAATACAGTGATACCTTTGTACTCAACTGCTTTGAAACCCATCAAATTTGGCACTCAATGCATTTTTGATGTGAAAATTTTGTCCTGGTATTCGTTGTTTGTTTGGTACTCAATGCACAAGCTAGAACCTGTCAATATTGGTGGCCTTGTGACTCACAACATTATTCCTTATGGGAAAATTGTGTTTGGTACTCATTGTTTTTGGTACTTATTGCATCTCCTGGAACCAGTTAATGATGAGTATTGAGGTACTACTGTATCTGCATTTGGGGACTCTGCTTTTCTTTGCTAAATATGGAATTTGAAATTCCACCTCAAGTATTGATTCTGACAGAACTGCTGTTTATTCCGCAGGGATTCGGACCCTCACCTCTCTCCAGGCCTTCCGAAAAGCCATCAAAACCTGGCTTTGCCGGCAGGCCTGGGGGTGATGAGTTCCCTCCCCTCTCGACATGTATGGTTGTGCGACTGTTGTCCACTTTTATTATTTGTATTTTGTCTTTTATGTTCCCCCTTTTTTCTCCCCGTTGAATTGTTCGCCGCCCTGAGTCCTCCTGGAGAAGGGCGGCATACAAATAATAAAATACCAAATACCAAATACCAAATATTAGTTAAAATGCTTTCTGGTCACTGAAATATGTCCATGCTAATTCCTCCTCCCCCTGAGATTTATTCTTTTTTAGCTCAGAGACCACATAGTATGTTTGGAAAAGCCATTGATCACTTGATATCTCCCCCCTCCCTTTTCCCCCTCCTAGCAGCCTGCACTGCTTGGGTTTTAGGTGCAACATTTAAAGCACATTTTTAATGCCTAATTTGAAGTGTTCTGCGCGTGGCTGGAGGGAGGCTGCATAAAAATGAGCTCATTTCAATCCCACAAATGCAAAGCATCCATTACTTAACTCTGCTAGCTAGGGAGCAAATGGTTATCATCCGATCATATTTTATAGCTTTCTGAGACGCCAGGGGGAAAAATAGGTGTGATTCTTTTGTGTCACAGCAGTTGTCTTCCAGTTAAAAATACACAGGTTGAAAGTAATAAAGCTTCGGCAAAATGTATCTTTCAACCTTTCCAGTCAAGTACTGTAGAGCAGTGCTGAATCCCATTTGTCTCGTGTTGATGTGCACATTAAAAAGGGGCTCTACTACTTCAGTTTAATCTGATGTTACATTTACAGTAATTCCCAGGGAGCTTGAAACAAGATCTGCCAGTATGATCAGGGGTGGTATTCACTTACTTTCCCTATCGGTTCAAAAATGTGACCGCACGCATGCACACGCCTCTTCCACAGAGGCCTCTCCTCTCCTATCCCCCTTCTCTCCCTCAGGCTGGGCCCATTGATCTTCTCCTATCCCCTTTTCTCCGTCAGGCTTGCCCCACAGAGGCCTCTCCTATCTTATTCCCTTCTCTCCTTCAGGCTGGCCCCACAGAGGCCTCTCCTATCTAACCCTAACCCTAACCCCACAGAAGCATAAAAACATTTAATCTTTGATCTTTTCCAAGATGCTGGGAATTGTGGGAGTTGTGAGTAACACAATGCGCACACTGGGAACAGGCTCCAGCTGTTCATCTGCCTCACTGATGTCTGACTCTGAAGGCAGCTGATAACTGGCATATGGCCCTGGCCCCCTCTCTGCCCAACAGAGCCCACATTAGAGCCTTCCCCAGACTCTAGGACTGGCCCATGTTCCTCCCCAACCTCCCCACTCTCCAAATCTCCTGACCACTCCACTGGCCACTTGTGGACCACAACAGAAATGGGCTGAGATGTGCAAGGTCTGGCGGCACCTGGCCAAAGGTAAGTAGTAGGGCAGCTCCACGACCCCCCATCCTCACCCTAGCTTAATTTTTACTCACCTTGGAGTGGACAGTGTCTTAATTAGGGCTTATTTTGGGGGGGCAGGGCTTATATTGGGCGCATGTGTAAAAAACCCAGCTAGGACTTACTTTCCAGGTAGATTGTATTTTTGGAGAAACACAGTACTCCTGCACAGTTAGACATTTTGGAATGAAACTTGCGAGTTCTTCTATTTTCTCTTTGCTCAAGGTACTCAATCTTCTTCATTAAAACTTTTCAGCCTACAGATCTTCCCTTCTGCAGTGTTTATGGAAAGATTTCCTTTAGCTCTGAAAAATTGGTTGAAAAGCCAAACAGTTATTCTTAGCCTTTACTAATATTTATCATAGGCAATGCTTAATAGAGTCATGCATCACTTTGGATTGAAGGGAAAACGATGTTCAGAATTTGTATGGCTGTGCATGGAAAAATGTTTGCAACTTCTTAAACTACCGGTAAATATCTTTCCCCAGAATTCTACTGCAGCAATGGAGATCAGCTTCATGGTGGAGGATGGAGGTTATTATGGAAAGACATAATGCTTCAGAGTTGCAGATAGATTCTTCATGTGAGCCCTGCACCTCCTCTTCTTTGAATTATAAATTCTGCATGCCCTTATTAATTAATACAATAAATCTACTGTTCAATTGCTGATTATTCCCAACAGATTAATTCAAATCAAATCGAATGAAGGAAGACTTAGTTTTCTAACTGGGTTTTATAAGAACATTTAGCCAGGGTGGGGAGGAGGGGGACATGTAGCCAATTTTCAAACAAAATGAAGCTTCTTCCCTTGTACTCCATTGCAGCTATCAGCTGAATATTCTAAATGTACTTCATTAACAGTTTCAAGTTTTAAATATGAACTCTAGATTCTGTCCAATTTGGGATTTAAAAATAGCAGAGTGTAAATTATAAGAGCCTGGGGAAGGCTGGATTTAAGTGCTAATTGAACCTATGTTTCTCACTACTTCTTAGTTTTGTCAATCTTTAAGGACTATTATAAAGGATATTCAGATTCAGAGGTGATATTCAGCTGTTTTGGACCGGTTCACCCGAACCGGTAATGGAAATTGCGGATGGGCCCTGGCTCTATGTTATCCTATTTAGGCATGTTTTCAAGCCATGCACATGCGTGCAAGCCGTGCTTGCAATAGGAGAGGATCAATGGGGCCAGCCTGAGGGCGAGAATGGGGATAGGAGAGTAAAGGCAAGCCTGAGGAAGGAAGGGGAGAGGAGAGGCGATCGTAACTACTCATTAATTTTCAAGCTGTAAGTGTCGATTTATCAAGCCCGACCACATAATTTCATAGCAGAGCACAGGTATTCAACTGGTGTTTTTATAATGCCTCGGTTTAGGAAAGTCGAGCTGTGCTGCAGAAGCAAAAAATGACGCATTTTAAAGCATCCATCTATTTTTTTTCCGAGGGAAAACACTGAGGCTGTTATGCTCAGAACAAAGCACCAGTATCCAAGTTAGCTTCAACCCCTAGGGCACTAAAAATAAATAAAAATGGAAAATGCCACAGCTCAGTTTAAGGAGTTAGGATGCGCTGGCAAGAATCAGCCGCCTCCATTTATCTTCTGGAAAAGGAAGGGTTTCTAACCGTCGTTTTGTGAACGTGGCAGCTCCTTCTCCCAGCAGCCAATTTTCAAGAGCACCTGCAACTTGCTTCCAGCACATTTCACTGAGCCACAAAAGGTTGGAGGTCCCTGATGTAAATGCAAGAACGAATTCAAAAAGAAAGGCAAACTGTATTGCTTAGCATAATAAGACAGAAGGAGGCTTCGCCCCTTTGTCCACAAACTCGCTGAGATTGATATGATGAAGAGAGATGGCTCCCTCCCTCTTCTCATCGTGCTTGCTGTTGCTTTTGTTTTTTTCCACTTCTCCCACTGACAGCATCAAGCCCTCCCTCTGGGCAATGTATCAAACTGCACAATAGACCTAATGTGTAAATGCTGATTGAGGGATTAGTGAGTTCAACCTGCAGATCGTCGCCTGAATAATGAAACTCCTGGAGACGTCAGCGCTGTTCCTTTGGTGACTGCAGCCATATATCTTCACCTTGGATCTTTCCGCATTTCTCATTCTTCTATTTAGAACCTGATTCAGGGGTGGGTTTCTCGCCCCGTTCCAACCGGTTTGGTTGGAACGGGGCCGGCAGCGTCCTCATGCATGTGTGCGGTGCACGCATGTGTACTAGCGTCTGTGCGATGCTCCAGCTGCTCCTGGACGATCGCGCAGGCACTGTATGCATCCTGCACATGCATGGAAGCGCAGAACTCGTCAAAACCGGGTAAGGACCGCGGGCGGGTGGGCGCGCCCTTCGCAGTTCCGGGAAGTTACTTACTTCCGGGTTCGGTGACCAACCGGTTCGCAGGGACCACCGCGAACCGGTTGAAACCCACCCCTGGCCTGATTCCAGAAGTGCAGAATAGGAAGCCACCAATATTTATACACAATTAAGAGACAGGATGAGCAAGAAATCTAAAAGTAAACGACTTTTGGGTGGGTGGAGTTCTCAGCCATCAATTCCAATTTCAGAACTGTCAGACATTTTGGCTAACCTCCGTCCTCTCTCCCAACAACAACCTACACAATACTCTTTGGATTAAATTGGCTAATGTTTATGATGTGGTTCAGAGATGAAGTTCAATATAAATGCTAATTATTAACAACACATCCTGTCAGTTAGTTGAAAGATGAAAAAAAAACGACTGAAAGGGGAAGGCGGAAAAGGCAAGAAACGTAATAAGAAAATACTAAATGGTTTTCAATTAAGGGAGCTTGTATTTCTCCCCCTCCACCCCGCCCTACTGCCACCAGCAAATAAATGCCTGCAATTATTTGTCATGAAACGATTATGCAAAAGGAATATGTATTCTAAAAGAACAAAAGAATCATCTCCCAATCTCGTTTTCATCAACGTTGGGCATTTTCACACAACAACTTTGCATGGCTTTAAAAGCAGCTCTGGGCCTTAGTGATCCCTCACTGCTGGTTACCTTCAATTACTAAACTGATTTATTTCTGGCTCAGTTAAAGAATATTTAAAACCGCAGAAAAATCAGTACTGAAAATCCTCCAGTTTGTACAACTCTTATTTTCATCCCATTGCTAACTCTTGACTAGCAGGACAGGGATACTGCACAGTTTAATCCCATCTTAAGGATAAGGGCCATTTTTCGGTTGTTTTTCAGGCCATTTTCCAGGCCATTTTCTGGCCTTTTTTGGGGCGGGCTGTTTTCCGGCCTTTTGGGGGCCATTTTCCAGGCTGTTTTTCAGGCCATTTTCCTGCCCATTTTTAGGGGCGTTTTCCTGCCCATTTTTAGGGGCGTTTTCAGGTCTTTGGGGCAATTTTCTGGCCTTTATTGGGCCATTTCCAGCCTTTTCCAGGCCTTTTCCAGGCTGTTTTTGGCCCACTTCAGCCAGTTCCAAGTGGGAAGAAATTGAAACACTGAAAACAGCTGAAAAATGGCCTGAAAACGCCCTGGAAAACAGCCCGGAAACCAGCCTGAAAAATGGCCAAATGACAGGCATATGTGCTCCAGCCAGCTGGTCTTGGGGTTTTCAGTGCTCCAGCATGTACAAAAACCAGCTGGCCGATGAGTACATGCGCACCAGGCAGCTGGTCTTCGTGTTTCCGGCACTCCGGCTTGTATGTACATTCTGATTTGGGTACTGGGTGGTGAAAAGGTTTGCCATCACTGCTCCAGCGTCTCATTATTCACATATATTTTCAATTATTCATTCTGTTCCTTTATTAAACACAACTACCTTGGTCTTTGGTGTATTGATTTTCAGATAGAACTTTCTTGTTGCATGGTAATAGACAAAATACCATTTGTAGCAAATCCTCTGATTTCTTAGGCAAGAACATGGTTTTAGTCTACATCAGGGGTGGGTTTCTCGCCCCGTTCCAACCGGTTCGGTTGGAACGAGGCCGGCGGCGTCCTCGCGCACGCATGCGGTGTCCGCGTGCGCATGCGTACTAGCGTCTGCGTGATGCTCCAGCTGCTCCTGGAGGATCGCGCAGGCGCTGTATGCGTTCTGCGCATGCGTGGAAGTGCAGAATTCGTAAAAACCGGGTAAGGAGCGGGCGCGGGTGTGCGGGCGCGTGCGGGGGGGTGGCTTCGCCGTTCCCGGAAGTTACTTACTTCCAGGTTCGGCGACCAACCGGATAGCAGGGACCAGTGCAATCCGGTTGAAACCCACCCCTGGTCTACATGCAAAAGTATACGCATGTTCATGTCCTCAAACAATATATTTCTAATGTTTTCATGTATTTACTTATACATTTGTCTGTAAACACAATAAACAACTAAATCAGTGTTTCTCAACCTTGGCAACTTGAAGATGTCTGGACTTCAACTCCCAGAATTCCCCAGCCAGTGAAGGCTGGCTGGGGAATTCTGGGAATTGAAGTCCGGACATCTTCAAGTTGCCAAGGTTGAGAAACATTGAACTAAATGGACAATGTGCTTCCTTAATTTACTCCCCACTTTAAGTTGAATCATTCGTTAAGCATTGCATTTATTCTTACACATAATTTTACTTCCCTCATATACATTTGGCCACCAACCTTTAACATATCTGCTCAAAACATTCCCAGCATTCAAGCGGATTCACTTGATTTGCTTATGTGTAATGATAATCTGTCTTTCTCACATTCATACATTTCTAGAGATTTTTTTTAATCTCAGAATTTGAAACAGGTGATACTGAGACAGTAAGCCCCAGATATATGTCAACTGAAATCTCTTCTTCTGGGAAGTATTGAAAATTATCTATTTTGAATTGCACATTTCATTTACCTGAAGAAACAAATCTCTTTGAGATTGAGGCTGAGAGACACATTGCACTTTACACAGATTGGCCTCTATCACTACTTATTAAATAGAGGTTTAGTTGTTATATCCCATTTAATGGTTGCATCACTTACTTTTTAAGGTCATTGGATTCCATTAATTGCCATGCCTTCTTTTGATTCTTCTGCTCCCTTGACTATGAGATTTTGTCTGAGGCCTACAGTTTACTTGGAGATATTTGTTGGGAAACCTTGTGCATTTGCACACAGATATTAGCAATAGCAATAGCAATAGCAGTTAAACTTATATACCTCTTAATAGGGCTTTCAGTCCTCTCTAAGCGGTTTACAGAGTCAGCATATTGCCCCCAACAATCCGGGTCCTCATTTTACCCACCTCGGAAGGATGGAAGGCTGAGTCAACCCTGAGCCGGTGAGATTTGAACAGCCGAACTGCTGAACTGCAGTCAGCTGAAGTAGCCTGCAGTGCTGCATTTAACCACTGTGCCACCTCAGCTTGTTCTGTGTCTTTACTAATCATTCATATATCTGGGAGTGATGGCTCATGAAACTTACATACAGATTAACAGAGTTGGAAAGGACCTTGTAGGACATTTAGTCCAACCCTCCGCCCAAGCAGGAGACCCTACATCATTTCTGACAGATGGCAGTCCAGTCTCTTCTTGAAAGCTTCCAGTCATGAAGCTCTTACAACTTCTGAAGGCAACTTCTGTTCCATGGGTTGATTGTTCTCACTGTCAGAACATTTCTCCTCATTTTCAGGTTGAATCTCTCCTTGTTCAGTTTCCATCCATTATTCCTTGTCTGGCCTTGGGGTGCTTTGGAAAATAGCTTGACCTCTCTCCTCTCTGTGGCAGCCCCTCAAATATTACAACACTGCTATCATGTCTCCCCTGGTTCTTCTCTTCACTAGACTAGCCATGCCCAGTTCCTGCAACTGTTCTTCCTATGTTTTAGCCTTCAGTCACCTAATCATCCTTGTTGCTCTTCTCTGCACTCTCTTTAGAGTCTCAACATCTGTTTTATAGTGTGGTGACAAAGCTGGATGCAGTATTCTAGATGTGGTCTTACTAAGGCTTTATAAAGTGATACCTCACTTGATCTTGATTGTATCCCTCTGTTAATGCAATTTAGGATTGCATTGGCTTTCTTGGCAGCCACCGCACATATTTAGCTCATATTTAATTGGTTGTCTACTAAGACTCCAACTTCTGGAGATTGTGCTATTTTTTCTTCTTCTCTCTTTCTTCTTTTTCCTAAATATTATTTTTTCCAATAGTCACATGATCAAAATTTGGACGCTTGGCAACTGACTCATATTTATGACGGTTGCATTGTCCAAGGGTCATGTGTTTCTGACAAGCAAAGTCAATGGGAAAAACCAGTTTCACTTAACAACCTAATTTACCAACTGCAGTGATTCACTTAACAATCGTGGCAAGAAAAGACATAAAATCAGGAAAACTCCCTTTAAAAGTGTTTCACTTAGCAACAAAAATTATGGCCATAAATTGAGGACTACCTGTACAGCTAAAAGAAGTGCCAGTGTAAATTTAGAGACAAATATGCTGAAACATCATGTATAAATTCTGTAGCTAGAGAATTTAATTCTTTTTTTAAAATTCAGTTGTTCGAATAACAAATGCGAAGGGTATCCACTATAGATTTGTTTTAGTGAAATGGATTAATTCATCAATACAGGCCTGTCAGTGCAGAGGTGGCGGTAATGCATTGTTTAAAACCATTCTCAAGTCTAGCATTCAGCACACAGCAGCATATATTTGAGGAAAATGTACATTTATGTATTATTTGGTTGCTAAAAAGATATAATTAAGAAAATTACATACACTCACACATTATGAATAGTTGCATTTATTCAGAAAGTTCCATGAACATTACGGATAAAATTGTGTTTTTTCAGAAAGTTCTATACCACAGTATTTATTGGGAAAAGATAAGTGGTGGGATTCAGCCAGTTTGCACCTATTCGGGAGAACCAGTTGTTAACTTTCTAAGCAGTTCAGAGAACTGTTGTTGTTGGAAGAAATCTCCTTTTGTTTCTTTCCACTTTACAAGGCTAATCCTGTAAGGAAGGCAGGAAGGAAACATTCTGGTGTTGTTTCTAGCCTAATCTTTATTGCCCTGTTTACAGAAACTGCCTCTCCTGTTAACCCTTATGACATTGCAACAGCTAAGGCGAAGTGCCCATCGACCTGAGTGACGTTGAGTTGGCCACACCCACACAGTCACATGATCACCGAGCCACGCCTACCCAGCTGGTCATTAAGGAAGAGAACTGGTTGTTAAGTTATTTGAATCCCATCACAGGAAAAGATGTATTTTGTGGCAGCAAAAAATAATGTACAGAGAATTTGACAGAACAGAATAATACACAAATGCCCATAATTCTGAAACTGGTTTAAAATGATTGGCACATTTCCAATGGAACTGCTGACTGAATCGGAATTGGGAGGAAGTTGGATTGATTCTCCCATGCTCTGTCTGCTACATACTCTGTACAAAAATGAAAATTTAGATTCTTGATCACACAAATGAAGGTTGTAGGCAGAGAGCTTGCCACCACTTGTGAATCAATTTCTCTTCACAAAGGGATTAAGGTAAAGATAAAGGTTCCCCTTTATCTATCTTAGATTACAGAAACCTAAAACAAGCCCTGTTGGAGTAGTAGCTGTGATCCAGCTGCTCTGCATACAGTCTTAGTAGAGAATTCAGCCTTTATCTGCTAAACCCAGAGTTGATAATTTGAGTTCTTTCCTCTCTCCTGTAACTCAAACACTTTAACTTCCATCTTATCTGGAAAGAACCTAATGTGGAGGAAAGTCAATACAAACCCTGACAAGATGTGACAACAATGTGGTAGTTTGAGGAGCCTTTAAGCCTCCAGTTTCCTTGCTGAATCTAAATTAACTCCGGGTAGGAGAGAATATGTTCCCTTCTGAAGGAACTTGCTCAAAAATAATTAGAGAGAGCCCTGGGAATCCAAAGCAAACTTACTCAGTTACTAACTGAATATCTGCTGGAGTCAATTTCTTATCACATTTTTCTGATTACTCATTGAGCCCAGCTCTCATTTAAGAAGTGCAAAAGTTTGGTGCCTAAGGTTCCAACTAACTCTTTGGAAAAGTTTGAGCTCAAATATGAGGCTACGTCCATCAATACTTACAGGGACAGCTTTCTACTCCTTTTTGGCAGGATCTGAAAGACTAAAGGAATGTCCTCCTGAAGATCAACTTGGATTTTGTGCTGCCAGAGATGAGTGGATTGACTGGGATAGGAAAAGTTGGATCATCTGTATTTTGGAAACCAGCCTAGTGAATTAAGCCTGCCTGAACTTTAAAACAACAAATCCCCTTTAGTTCTTGCTAAATGTCAGTAGAGAAATTATTCCTTCTACTGCTTCTTGAAGGGCTCCAGGCTGCAGAAAAGGTGCATACATTCAGTGGGTTGGGAAGGTCACACAACATGGATTTCGTAGTACCAACAACATGGACATTGTAGCAATGTTGTACTTGCTAACTAAGATAGCTTTTTGTATTTTAATTCGGCTTACTTTTTCTCTTTTAGATGATGTTAATGGTTTAGCAAACCATTGGACTAGAATATAGAAAGCTCTTTATTGCTGTATGGATTGACTGATAACTTCTAAGGTTCCTAAACCGCAAGATAAAAAGTGTCTTTGCTTTATAGGTCAAGATAGAATAAGATTATAATCATTTTAACAGCATCTATGTCTTCTGATGTGTGTGTGTGAGGGGGGGAGAGAGGAAGGGAGGGAGGGAGGGAGGGAGGAAGAGAGAGAGAGAGACAGAGAGAGAGAGAGACAGAGAGAGAGAGACAGACAGAGAGAGAGAGAGAGAGAGAGAGACAGAGAGAGAGACAGAGAGAGAGAGAGAGAGAGAGAGAGAGAGAGAGAGAGAGAGAGAGAGAGATCATTAGTGTTAATTGGGATCTGGTTTGTCTCTTTATGAACTCCAAACAACCTATCCTCATTAGTATGCTAAATCTTAGTCTTTCTTGCTTGGATGATCTGGATTCTTGTTTACTTTTATTTATTATTATCTATCTATTATTCCTTATGTCTTACCAACTCTGGGCAGCTCCCAATGAAAGCTTAAAACAACAAATTAAGTTTTGTTAAAACTGTAAAACTAAACAAATTAAACATCCAAACATGAGGTCAACCTTCTAGTGTGCAATTATCCAATCTTAGTGTGGCACGTGAGGGAAAAGACTTAGGGAATACTAAGAGTATAGAGGTCTGACAAACTTTAGAAGGCAGAGATATCCATAGGTCAGGGGCTGCCATCAGAAGACAATACTTAGGGTGGGCAAGCTTCTGGCCCCTTTCCCTATCTGAACTGTTTGGATGAGTAGATTTTATCCTATCAACTTACCTAGATCATTTATGAAGATGTTGAAGAGCACCGGTCCCAAGACAGAGGTACATCACTGCATGCTTTGCTTCGTGTGGATGGAGTTCCATTAAGGACTATATAGAGAGTGCAATTAGTCAGCCAACTGCAAATCCATCAGATGGTGGTGCTGTCTATCTCACGTTGTTCTATCTTATGAAGACGTAGACTGTGGTCTACTTTGTCAAACACCTTATTGAACTCTAGATGAACTATAGTCACACCATTTTCTTGATTCACTAATTTAGTCACTTTATCAAAGACAGAAGCAGACCCTTTTCTAACAAACTTATGCTGGCTTCTAATAATGACTTCGTTCATTTCTAGGTGCTCACAAATTTGCATCATGATTATCTTTCCTGGAATTTTCACAGCTATCAATGTCAACCTGTAGTTGATATCTTCCTGGATCCATTTCCCCTTGAAGATGGGAATCACATCGGCTCTTTTCCAGTCGTGTGGCAGTTCCCCCATTCTCCAGGAGCTCTGAAAGATTTTGCTTGGTGATTCCAAAATCACATTTCCCAACTCCATCACTCTTCTTAAGAACCTCCCATGTTGGAGTGCCCACAACTTCTGGAGGCAAGTTGTTTCATTGATTAATTGTTCTAATTGTTAGGAAATTTCTCCTTAGTTCTAAGTCCCTTCTCTCCTTGATTAGTTTCCATCCTTTGCTCCTTGTCCTGCCTTCCGGTGCTTTGGAGAATAGGTTGACCCCTTCTTCTTTGTGGAAGCCCCTTAGATATTGGAACACAGCTATCACGCCACCCAGTCTTTCTTTTAATTAAACTAAAGATATCAAATTCCATGATAGCAATAGCAGTGGACTTATATACCGCTTCATAGGGCTTTCAGCCCTCTCTAAGCGGTTTACAGAGAGTCAGCATATTGCCCCCAACAATCTGGGTCCTCATTTTACCCACCTCGGAAGGATGGAAGGCTGAGTCAACCTTGAGCCGGTGAGATTTGAACCGCTGAACTGCTGATCTAGCAGTAGCCTGCAGTGCTGCATTTAACCACTGCGCCACCTTGGCTCACCTTGGCTCACCTTTCCCCCCATGATCTTTGGGGGGAAACATCTAGTGATTAAATATGCAGAACCAATTGATCCAAAGCCTAGTGAATTTTAATGAGTAACCTTTCCTCTTTAGATTTATCAATCAAGATGTGTTCCTTGACTTATTGACATATCTTGAAGGGGTAATAATAAGACTCTGTGGGTTGTATGACTTTCTAAGGCGCATTCGGTGGTCTTCATTTCCTGAACTTTCTCCCAAAACCCCAGGCATCTAATAATGATCAGTCAAGGCAAATCTAGTCAAAGGAATCCATGTCCTTGAAAGAAGTGTTGTAGAACACATTTCTTTAATACTAGTTGTTTTATGAAACTAGGAACCTTTGGAAAAATCTTCATATTACTGTATCTATGCAGTAAGAAACTGGAGGAGCCATTTCACTGAATGTTCCTGAGTTATGTTAGCCTATCATACCTCTCGCTTTTTACCTAGGATTACTTTTGTTGTTGTCTATTATAATCATTATTTGCAGGAGTATTATCATCCTTTTGCACAGTTGCCAGTCCCCCTGGATACATCAGGCAGAAAACAGACTAGGTGAGATAATTCTACTTTAATGTACGGATGTGTTAACAGAATCGTACAAGTATACATTTCAGGTTTCCCACCACCACTTTTAACTGTCTAATCAATAAGAGTGCGTCCTTCCTAAGTTTTTTCCTTTGATCGGTAGATCCTTGGGGCCACCTCCTTCTCTTGTCCAAGTGTTTCCTAGGCAGTATCTCTTTCCTTTGTCCCTCAAGATCATCCCCACATTCCAGTACAAGTTGGTACCCAGCAGTTGGTACCCTCGCCCGACCGCCGGTGCCGGGAATGTGGGCGGGCTCCCCAACTGCCGCGGCGCTGGAACGATCTTAACCAATACATTTTTATGTTTGTTTCTTAGTCATATGCGTAGAATTTCTCCTTATTTTCGGTTCAGTGTTTTAGTGTTCACTGTTTTTAGAATAGTGTAATTTTAATTTTGCTAACAATTTGAATGTAGGCCCCTCTTGATCTTGAGGCCCTAGGCTGAAGCCTAGTTAGCCTATAGGAAAATCCGGCCCTGGCTAGAAGACCTCCAAGGTCCCTTCCAACTCTGCTATTGTATTATTGTATAAGAGTAGTGGGCCTAAGCAGAACCTTGAGGTATCCCACTGCATGCTTCCTTCCATGTAGATGCAGTTCCATTGAGGACTGAGTGCAGCTGCCATTTGGGAATCCATCTGGTGGTGGCACTGTCTATCCCACAATATTCTATTTTACCAAGATGTAGGCTGTGGTCTACTTTGTCAAATGCCTTCCTGAACTCCAAATACTGTATACTATGTTTACAGCATTATCTTGAATCTCTAATTTAGTCACTTTGTCAAAGGCAATAAGATTTGCCTGGCATCATCTATTTTTGGAAAACCCATGCTGGCTTCTACTCATTGTCTCTAAGTGCTCACAAGTGTGCTGTTTGATTATCTTTTCCAGGATCTTCCCAGGTATTGATGTCAGGCTGATTTGTCTGCAGATTTGTGGATACACTTTTTTCCCCTTCTTGGAACCATATCAACCCTTTTCCAGTACTCTGGTATTTCTCCATGCTACAGGAGCTTTGAAAGAATAGGTTCAGTGGTTCCAAGATCAGGTCTACCAGCTCCATTAGAACCCTGGGATGTAATCCATCTGGTCCTGGTGATCTGAATTCATCTAGAGTGGATAGGTATTGTCTTACTATTTTTTTTGCCTATTTTGACTTTCATTCTTATTCCACCTCCTACGGTGCTGCTTTTGGTAAGCTAGACTATTTTTTTTTCTTCCCACAAAAAGAATGTGCAAAGAATGAAAGAGGCAAAGAATGAAAGTCAGATGAAAATGAGACACCTTGACATTTATTATCACATTTACCATATTTTTTGGAGTATAAGACGCACCTTTTCCCCCTCAAAAAAGAGGGTGAAAATCTGGGTGTCTTATATACTGAATACAGCATTTTTGGCCTACTGAAATCTTGCCCCCTTCGCAAAAATGGACGTGCAGAGCGTTTGGGAGGCTTGCAAAGTGCTCCTGAGGGCTGGGGAGGGCACAAACGAGAAGAAAATGGGCCGATTTTGCTCATTTTTGCCCCCCCCCAGCCCTCAGGAGCACTCTACAAGTCTCTCAAACCCTCTGGATGCCATTTTTTTTGAAAAAAATGAGGCCTGCAGAGTGCAAAAACTTTTTTAAAAAAATTACCTTTTCAAAATCATGGTGCGTCTTATAATCCAGTCCAAATATATAGTCCAAAAATATGGTAGATATTATGTGTAAAAGAATTGCCAAATTTTCTTGGAAGTGAACATTCTTCCAGGTAAATGTTACATTACTTACTGCAAAAAGGAATAACAAAACCAAAACCATGAAGAGATGCATCCTGTTCCACCTTCAGAAAAGAAGGTGCATGTGAAAAATACAACAACTGGAGATAAAAAGCCCATAGAAAGGACCCCATATGACCGTGATGGTGAACCTATGGCACACGTCCTCAAAGTGGCAGGCCAGAGATCCAAAAGAAAACCCTCGGGTTTTCCCAGATGTGCCAACATGGCTCTCTTAATAAATTGGAACTTTGAGGAATCCTTTGCCTCGGACTCTGATTTACTTTTGGATGCTATTTGGAGCCCTGACACAAAGTGGTATACAGAGCCAACTCACCTGGTACATGCGGCATCACCTGTTCCTCTTCTGGGTTTCTGGAGGGCATGCGCGCACAACGATCAGCTGGCCTTCGCAAGTGCGGCAGTGCCGGAAACTGTAAGAGCTGATCTTCAGTTTTCTGGCGTGAGCATGTGCAATGGCCAGCTGATCATCGCATGCGCATGTACGCCAGTAACCGCAAGACTAACTGACTGGCGCATGTGCATGCTGTAAACTGGAAGTTCATTTTCTGGTCTGTGCACGCCCCCTGGGCAGATCCTCTTCTTGGTTGCAGCCTCGATAAGTTTACACACTCCCCTTTCAGCACTCGGTGCTGAAAAGATTCACCATCACTGCCATATGAATTACTTCTTCGAACTGTTTTACATTTGTCCATCTCATGATCTGTTTACTACACGAGAAGAAGAAATGGTTGAAGTGGTCAAAATAACAATGATACTTTCATTGAGTCATGCGAATTGGTAGAGCCGGCTGAACCACTGCCGTAAAATTTTAAGCCTGAAATACGTGAATGCATAGGTGAGCAAATTGTGCAGATAATATGCGCAAGGAGAAAAAAATATCTTTTACACGAAACATATGCACAATTTGAATTTTCACTCATATATCCCACTATTATAGATTTTCTAAACCTGTCAGATGGAGAAAGCATTATTGAGGTATGATGAAAAAGAAGTTTTCAAATGAAATGAACGTTACATTTCATGTTTGCACAGTGTGTTGCTAGGCAAGGAATTTGGGTTATTGTTCAAGAAGGCACTTTCTCATTTAAATTTTGTCTATGGCCTGTTCCACCCTAAAGTCTTCCTTTTCTTTTCAGTACCCCATTTTTATAAAAGCACGCAAGTGAATCAGTGCAACAGTTCATTCTGTTTCAAACAGAATCAATTATCCTGAGCAATAAATTATTCTTTTATTTAGCATAATTTATTCTGATTTAGTGTCTCTGGCACACTATATGGATTGTCTTGTTTTGGGAAAAGGGCACACAAACTTCGACAATGAAAATAATTGCCTTCTTCAAGAGAAGATTGTCTGCAAAAGTCCTTTCGTTATAAGAACATAAAGAGAAGAAGAGACTTAGAGATGAAAAAAAGCAGTACAATAATAGTAAAGAAATACTGATAAAGAACTTCTCAAAGTAATGCCTTTAAGCTTTTTAGGGCCTTACAAAGCAGGAGATATACTATTTCGTCGAAAAAGAGAGAATACTTGTCACTGTGTTTATGAGATGCGTGAAAAATAAACATGAGGAAACTCATGCTCTGAACAGTTTCTTTTGGTAAAACGGAGATACCAGGTGCTATTCCAATGGGAGAAGAATCCCATCTATTCTCCAGCCCCATGTTAATTTAATGCAAATGTTCATGCAGCCCAGATGGTTTTGTTTACAGACCATGTTAAAGCTTCCTTTCCAGCTGTAATCAACAATAAAATCTATGTTCCAAAGGGACTGATAATCATTCATAATTCTTACGAGCTTGATAACAGAGGAAATTAACAGTTTTGAATTCATGGCTCATTGCAGTAATGCGGAGGTGTGTTCTTCTAGTATCTTTTCCTCCTCCTCCACTTACTTTCTGCGGCTTCTATTTCTATGGTCTGAGTAGGGCCAACTCAACTACAGGAATTTTTTGTTTTAAGCAATAAAATGTCTCCAGCTCAACTTGTGTTTTTAAGTCTTTGGCAAGTCGAAATGGGTAGCATCCTCAACCATTTTTATTGGTTGATAGATGAACTGATAATTATAAGTACAATAATTTATCCATACAAGGTATTTTCTTCCCCTTGAATATTTAACTGTAATTACCTTGCTACTTTCCAAGGGTCACATTTATTCAGTCCCAGGGACATCTATAAAAGTAAATGTAAAGGTTCTCCTTGCACATATGTGCTAGTCATGTCTGACTCTAGCAGGGACGTGCAGTCAGGGGAGGCAGGATAGGCAGAGCCTCACCACTGTCATCATGAAAAGAAAAAAAGTGTAAAAGGAAAAAGGCAAGAGGTGAGGTCAGGCTGAGCTAGTTGCTGCCAGAGTCACTGTGGATGACTCTGCTTAGTGCTTAACTGTTTAAAAAAGCCTCTAAAAAAGTGCCCTCTACAGGAGGTGGCAGGAGAACAATGTGCCTCATCTAGTCTGACTTTTTATGATCACTCGAGCAGAGTTAAGCAAGGGTTAAAAGCCGAAAAATTCCTGACGTAGATGAGGCACGTTGTTCTCATGCCTCCTCCTGTAGAGGGCACTTTTTTAGAGGCTTTTTTAAACAGTTAAGCACTAAGCAGAGTCATCCACGGTGACTCTGGCAGCAACTAGCTCAGCCTGACCTCACCTCTTGCCTTTTTCCTTTTACATTTTTTTTCTTTTCATGATGGCAGGCAAGAGTAGAGTTGAAATCCTCTCTGAAACAGCTGGAAAAGGTACGTGTGGGTCGGAGGGAGGGGGAGGAATTCAAACTTCATCCTCCTGGTGCAACTTTGTGTGTGTGTTTGAGAGAGGGGGGAGGGAGGAAGAGAGTGAGGAAGGAGGGGAAGGGAGAAGAAAAAGAAAGAAGGAAACTTATTTAGCAAAGGAGAAAAACAAATGCTGTCACTTTAAATCGGAACTGAGCACGCCTGGCTGTGGAATTCTGGGAGTTGAAGTCCACAAGTCTAAAATAATTGCTGCCCCACCAGCCATAAACCTCACCGCACATCACTGGACTAAGGGGCGGTGCTCATCTCTGTTTCAAAGCTGAAAAGCCAGCACTGTCCAAAGATGTCTCCATGGTCATGTGGCCAGCATGACTAAATGCCGAAGGCATACAGAACGCTGTTACCTTCCCACCAAAAGTGGTCCCTATTTTTCTACTTGCAATTTTACATGCTTTCGAACTGCTAGGTTGGCAGAAGCTGGGACAAGTAACAGGAGCTCACTCCGTTACGCAGCATTCCCCTCCCTTTTATTGTAAGCCGCCCTGAGTCTCTTTGAGAGTGGGCGGCATACAAAATTTAATAAATAAATAAATAAATTAGACATTCGAACCACCAAATTGCCAACCTTTTCTGATCGTGATGGTGCAATGGTTAGGTGCAGTATTGCAGGCTAATTTTGCCCACTGCCAGGAGTTTGATCCTGACCAGTTCAAGGTTACTCAGCCTTCCATCCTTCCAAGTTCAGTAAAAATGAGGATCCAGATGATCAGGGCAATATGCTGACATGATAAACCACTCAGAGTGTGCTGTGAAGCACTGTGGAATGGGATAGAGTCTAGACTTCTGTTCATTTTTTGTTACCACCGGTTCACCCCATGCATGCACACCCGCTCACCTCGCATGCATTCTCCTGTGCCTGTGCCCCTTCTGCACCTGTGCCCAGCCTTCTGCGCATGCAATTTGCTTATGCGTGCACCTTACATGCATGCGCCTTGTCTCAAAAATATGCCCTAATAGGATAGCATAGAGCTGGGGTGGGTGCGCAGGCCCAGCTGTGATTTCTGCTACCGGTTCTAGTGAACCAGTCTGAACCGGCTGAATACCACCTCTGGTAAGAACCAACTTTTGCAATGTTTGCCATTGAATTCAGGTCTGCCAGACAGGGGAATCAAATTTTCAGAGATCAGCCTGCCTCCTTGCCTAGAAACATCCATATAAAAACCAGAAACATTCTACACTCAATGCAAAATACCGGAAAGGCCACAAAAAAGTGCCCACAAGAAGCCAGTTCATACAAGTTTGGGGCTACTTGTACATTGTTAGCACTTTGCTTTCCCTCTAGCTTTTCTTATTAAGTAGTGTGGAAAGGGAGAAGGAAAGATGGATTCCAGCTGTTTCAACCAGAAACAGTCCAGCAAGAACATGTAAAGAAAGTGCGTAAGCTGAAAGAATATTGTTCACTAATGATCCCTGAGCCTGGCTAATTTTGGCTTGAATTCCCTGAATGTCTGCAAATGATAAGAATGGGGTGGATTATAGGAGAAGGAAGAGAGTTTGCAGCAAGAGACTTCTGTCTGATCCTCATGTGATGCCAGTCACTAAGAGGGCTTCAGCTGCAGGTTTGACACAATAAAGGAGAATATCTATAGCTCAAGGTTGACATTGGTGCTCTCTGAGCTTGCTTGTTACCTTACATTTGTTTCATTACCTAACTAAGTAACATCATCAGTGCTAGTCACTAGCACTAGCACTGATGACGTTACCCAGGGGTGGGCTTCCAAAATTGCAGCAACGGGTTCGCTGCCCTGTTGCTGGGTGGGCATGGCCATGGTGGCTATGGCGATGGTGGGTGTGGCCTAGTCGGCATCCTGCACCATGGGGGGGGGGTTTGCCCTCCTCTGGCTCTGGCGACTTTCCTTGAGCTTCTGGGAGGGGGAAAACTGCTTCCCCTGGGCTCCGGAGAATCTCCAGAGGCCGGAAACGGGCCCATTTTCAGACTTCTGGAGCCTCTGGAAGGCCCATTTCCCCCCTCCCCGACCCTCCTCGCAGGCCCTGAACTTACCTGGCATGATGAACGGGCCATGTGGAGACTTCTGGGAGGGGTTGGGTGGGAGGGGCAGGGTGGTGGGTGTGGCCAGCCAGAGTTGGCATTTGGGGTTTTTGTTGAACTGGGCAGAATCCTAACTAGAGGATCGTCCGAACCACCAGTCTCATTGCCCAACCCTGATGTTACCTAGCTTGGGCAATGAAACCTCTGCAAGAAAACAAGCAAGCGGTAAATATCTGAAATTGCAACTGGTAGTTCCTACTTTGCCCTTGAACTGAGAAGCTGGGATGTTTTTAAATATTTCAAAACCCCTGCAAGGCTGAAATGTATGGTGTGAAAAGTAGAACGTATCAGAGAAAAACAGACGTAGTGACTCAGTAAATGTATAGAGTCATGAGACGCTGAATTCCATGGATTTTCTTAATGTTTTAAATCCCTTGTTTTATTCAGGCTTTGAAAGTGTGTGTGTGTGTGTGAGAGAGCGAGAGAGGGGGGGGCAGGCAGGCAGGCAGGCAGAGACACACAGAGAGAGATGGAGGGAGGGGGGAGAGAGAGAGAGGCAGGCAAGCAGGCAGATAAGCAGGTAGACAGGCAGGCAGAGACACACAGAGAGAGATGGAGGGAGGGGGGGAGAGAGAGAGGCAGGCAGGCAGGCAGAGACACACAGAGAGAGATGGAGGGAGGGGGGAGAGAGAGAGAGGCAGGCAGGCAAGCAGGCAGGTAAGCAGGCAGGTAGACAGGCAGACAGAGCCACACAGAGAGACGGAGGGAGGGGAGAGAGAGGCAGGCAGGCAGGCAAGCAGGCAGGCAGGCAGGCAGAGACACACAGAGAGAGACGGAGGGAGGGAGGGAGAGAGGGAGGGGAGAGAGAGAGTGACAGACAGACAGACAGGCAGACAGGCAGAGATACACAGAGACGGAGGGAGGGAGGGGGGAGAGAGAGGAGAGAGAGATTTAAAAAAAAACACTTTGTAGGGTTAGCACAATTTCAAAGCCTGAATAAAACAAGGGATTTAAGGCATTAAGAAAATCCATGGAATTCAGAGGCTCCTGATAAATTCTGCATTGACCCCTCCCCAAAGGAAACCGAGCAAGTCTTATACACAAACAAAACATACAATGGACTATGCGTGTGAGTTTGTGTGTGACATCAGATATTGGAGAAGCGAATGCTGACAACACAGTATTTTAACCACAGCGGCACTTTTCATTTTCCTCAAAATACCAGCGCAGCTGTGGTGCCAACAACAGCCTTTCCCCAACCCTCTTTTCAGTTAGCAAAGGAAGTGAGCCTGCACTGGAGAAGCATAAAGTCATTAGAAAGCACTTTGCAGTACCAAATGTACTGTAGTTCTTAAAGACGGGGGTATTTTCAGCTGCAGTTTCTACAAGAGTACACAATGCAGGCATCTGAATTTTAATGACCCATTAGGGGCAGTGGCTTGGAATTCTGCGCCACTCCAGATGTCACCACTGGGACAATGGCAGTTGTTGCTTGACAAAGAAGCTGATTTTTTTTTCTTATCTCTGTGTCTGTGGGTCATCTGAGAAAGAATAATTCAAGTCAAAAAAAGAAACGGCAGTCAAAAGAACGGCAAGGAATAAAACTGGAGCATTTTCCCCCCGGTTAGACAAAATGAATGTTGTTAGACAAATGAATCAGTCACAGCAACAGAACTTCTAAAGTATTTTCAGGGAAAATTGCCAAGCACGGGGTGCGGGGGGGGGGGATTTATACCTCCTTAAATTGCTTGGCAAAGCCCAGATAACATTTTCAGCCCTATTGTTTTCAGTTAACTATTGATATTGGGGAGAAACACAGAAAATCACATGCCATAAGCATTGTAAAACTTGCAAGATCAGACCAGGGGTGGGTTCCAGTGGGCTGGTTCGCTCATGTGCACACCACACGCGCATGCACAGTGCAATTAAAATTGTTCTGTGCATGCGCAGAACCGAAAAGATGGCGCCACCTATGGCGCCACCTGGAGAACAAGCTCAGGGGCGTGGCTGGCCTGGCTCCCTGCTGGTTTCAGCAACCCAAACCGCCAAATCACTAACGGTTCAGCTGAACCAGTCCGAACCAGTAGGAACCCACCACTGGATCAGACATATCGAAGGAATGCTATCAAACCCAAGCTATGAAGATTTCTGGGTAACCACCAAGTACATTGATTTCCCATTGAAATAAATGAGGTTTCGAAGCATTTTATGCTATACCTGAACTATATTTTCTTATGGAAAATATCACTGTTTTTTCTGGCATCCCCGGGTTCAGGGGTGGGATCCTACCTGTTTAGCAACCGGTTCACTGAGTGGGTGCTTTGCACCTGGCGTGCCTGGCACGTGCTGTGCATGCATGCACAATTCACAGGAAAACAGCTGAGGCGCGACAATCCACTCTGCCATGCCTATCAGCTGGGCTTCAAAAGAGGGAATATAGGTGAGTATAGCACAGGGGCAGGCCAAGCTGAAAGTTGGAGGGAACTGGTTCGCTCCCAGCTGATAGTTGGAGCTACCAGTTCGCCCAAACCAGTCTGAACCGGTAGAATCCCACCCCTGCCTGGCTCATATGTTCTATCTGGTTAGACCACCAATCAAAGCATTTTGTTCCACAAATAGCAATAGCATTTAGACTTATATACTACTTCACAGTGCTTTTACAGCCTTTTCTTATTGGATTCCTCAATGTCTTCACCAATGGCAGACCTTCTAATGAACTTGAAAAGTTCTGAAAAATTCAGGAGGACATTTCGAGATGTACCATATTTTTCGGTGTATAAGAGTTTAATCTGGGTGCATCTTATACACTAAATACAGCATTTTTGCGAAAAACAGACCGTTTTTGGGAGGTTTGCAGAGTGCAAAAACTTTTTTAAAAATTTGCCTCTTGGTACATCTTATACTCCGGTGTGTCTTATACTCCGAAAAACATGGTATATATGTCTCCTGAAAAAAGCTGGTGTAGAACTGCCCAAGTAATGTTTTGTGGTTTTTTGGTAATATGTTATAAACAGATGAGTTTCCAAAATTTCAGCAATAGGTTCTCTGCTCGGTTGCCGAGTGGGTGTGGCCATGGTGGATGTGACCTAGTCAGCCTCCTGCACCACGGGAGGGGGGGCGTTTTTGCCTTCCCCAGGCTCCAGAGGCTTTACTCGAGCCTCTGGGAAGGCAAAAACTGCCTCCCTGGGCTCCGGAGGCCTTCCGGGAGGCCCATTTCCCCCCCTCCCCAAGCCTCCATGCTTTTTACCTTGCATCCAAAATGGGCCACGTGGAGACTCATGGGAGGGGTGTGATGGGGTAGCAGGGGCGTGGTGTGGTGGGTGGGGCCAGCTAGGGGTGGGATTTGGAGGTTCTCCGAACTGGCCATAAGGTTTGCCCAGGTTCGGGTGAACCATAGCAGTCCACCCCTGGTATAAATTGTTTTATGATAATGTCAATGTCACAAAATGTTTTATAAAATTTGCCTAATTTTAATTCTATGGGTGTTAATGGCCTCAAATTTTGGACACATTCTGTAAATTAATCCATTTGGGCTAACTGGGTTCAAAAACGTTGCTCCACAATCAGAGGTGGGTTCCTACCAGTTCGCACCTATTCGGTAGAACCGGTTCGTCAAATCTACCGAACCTGTTAGAAGAGGTTCCACCAGTGGACCCGGAAAGCAGGCCACACCTACAGAAGAGGTTCCAACATTTTTTGAAACCCACCACTGGTCCTTGGATATGATTATTCTACACTATCATGCTCATATTTATAAAACTCAGTGCCTTTGTGAAAGGTAAGGATGACTACTGCGTTTATGGTGCAATCAGAACATTGCGTGTGTTGAAGTTGTTTTAACGCAAACCAAAGATGCCTTTTAAAAAACAAGTTTACATCATATTCTTATGCCTGCCAGTGCTGTGTGTGAGGTAATTTAAGGTGGTTCTGACAAGTGTCGTCGGCATCTTCATATGGGCAGCAAGCCACTCCCATCCAGTCACATGGGTGACAAGCCACTCCCACAAAGGAGGCCACACCCACAGAGTAGGTTCGAAGAATTTTGAAACCCACCATTGCCCACAATATACCATTTTGCCTTGTTAAAAGTTACAGGAACCAGAGTTAGCAAAAGATAAGAAGAGAGTCACATACATATGAAATGTCTTTGAATATTAGTAGCTCAAGTGGGTCATTATGTTGTTGGTTTGAGCTCTGCCCTTGGCAATTTGGTTGCAAACGTTTCATCACCATTTGAGGAGACATCATCAGTGTGCTTTCAATTGACCCAAAGAACACTGAAGATGCCTCCTCGAATGGGGACAACACGTTTGCAATCAAATTACCAGCAACGTAACACATACATACTGTATGTTTCTATATTTTTCTCAGCTGGAAAGCTAAGCAGATTTGAGCTTGGTTGAATGGGAGACGACCAATTACAGACTACAATGAGGGGGGGGGGGAATCATCCATGTTTTTGTCAAAAAAGATATATGCATGGGTCCAATCACTAGAAACTGGACTCAGCTTGAAGGAAATGGTTGTTGTTCAGTCTTACAATTTCTCTGGGCTCTTCATGACTCAACAGACTGGAGTTGTCTGACAGAGTCATCACTTTAAAACAATGTTTCTCAACCTTGGCCACTTGAAGATGTCCGGACTTCAACTCCCAGAATTCCCCAGCCAGCTGGCTGGGGAATTCTGGGATTTGAAGTCCGGACATCTTCAAGTGGCCAAGGTTGAGAAACACTGCTTTAAAACAATGTACTTTAAAAATGCTTTAAGATATGGGTGTTGCAGATGTTATTATCTAATAATTCTGGGACAGAGACGTCCCATTTCAGACTACACATGAGAAGATTAAACAGTTGAATGCTTACTCATGAAAAATATATCGGTAGGCATTAGCAACACTTTTATTATTTCCCTTGTTTCTATGAACTAAATTAGCTTTGGAAATAAATTGTCCTCGGGATTTGCCACATTCTATTGCTTTGCTTTGATTTCCCTAATATTAGTGGCCTAGCGAGAAAGGGAAAAACTTCATAGTGCTGTACAACCTTATTTATACTGCTTATTAGTTTTCAATTGTGCTGAGCTGCTAGCATTCTCCCTAGCAATATTAATAGATTTGGCATTGTGAAAAATGAATTAAACATATTCACTTGAAAAGATCACATACAAGCATCTAAGCACTTATCGTTAGGTCCTGATTAGAGAAAATAAAGCATTCGGTTTTCTGTATGAGCAGAATAGAAGGTTTGATTGGCTGCCGTTCCTCGCAAGAGGAAATATTATTTCTGATAAGAAACAAATGGGCTTTTACAAATAAGTTATGTTGTTGGAAGTGTTCACATCTGGAAAGACAATATGTCCATGTCTCTTGAAGATCATCATTTTTATCACCCAAAGTCCTAAAAATGTCTAGTGAAACAATTCTGTGATAATCTGTTTCAATTCTGTGAAGTCTGTTTGGTTATTAAGTATCTTAAATATTCGGTATGAGGAATGCATGAATGAGCAATTTATGCAGCATTTAAGAATGTCCAAAGATTGGAACTGACTCAAGATGAAGTTTATCAATATTATTCTATTTTTCTTTAGACAGAGAATCTGTGTTGCCTTTTCTATGCTTGCTCTCTCTCTGTGTGTGTGTCTTTTAATTGCTTCTAGCCCTTTAGGGGTTGTCATGAAAATGCAAAATGTTTGTCACTTAAATATTAATTAGCATGTGGAAGAACAGATGAGGTGAAACCCAGAGCTGTCAGGTCCAAGAGATTAACTTGGGTGAATAAAAGCCACATTATTACACTCCTAATTGTATTTTAAGCATACAACCTACCGTAAACATGAGTTTTGAATGAGTATTCTCCATTCATCCCTTTGAATGGGTATTCTCCAATACCTATTCTTGAAGGGGTGTTCTCCCATTCAAAAGAGACAATCCAAAAGCTAACTGACCAGAACATCTCCTGGTCAGCAATAAACACAATAAACAAGATAAGCAGAGATTAACACCAAGCAATAAACAGTACCCCAGTCAAAGTTCACCCTTCAACTACATGTTTGTGAAAAATATTCCGTCATTCAAACTGTTCACATTTTCTCTAAATGAAGGCATTTACAATACATGTTTTCATATACAAATATTTTTTAAATGACACGGACTGCCTAATTGCTAGCCTGGATAAAGCAGCACAGCATCTCCAAAATTTTACTCACTATTACTCTTTATATTTCTTCAATAATAATTCTAGCAACCTCTTTTCCACCGGGAAAATTTAATAAATAATTACATAAATAATTCCCTTGTAGTTTTTTTTATTCACTGTTACCCTATCTCCCTTGATGTCCCTTTATGAACAAAAAAATACTTTTGTGCAATCATGAGGGGAAGATGCAGTCTTCACCCAGGTGTTGAAAGTTATATAGTCACTCCAAAGCAAACTACATTTTAATATTTGTCCAGTTACACCATCCATTCCTCCAACCTAAACATTTTTCAATATAATGTATTCATGTCAGATGCAAGGAACCAGACCGACACTGTGAGTTGATCAGAGAAGTTTCTTCATTGCTACTTGCCTATTTACAAGAATCTTACCAGACTGACAGCACTCTCGTGAGAGTAACCAAATAAAGACTTGGGGGATTTAGGGTGGTGTAGGAGTCAGGTGAGGGACATGGTGGCTCAGTGGCTAAGACGCTGAGCTTGTTGATCAGAAAGGTTGGCAGTTTGGTGGTTCAAGTTCCTAGCACCGCATAAGAGAGTGAGCTCCTGTTACTTGTTCCAGCTTCTGCCAACCTAGCAGTTCGAAAGCACGTAAAAATGCAAGTAGAAAAATAGGAACCACCTTTGGTGGGAAGGTAACAGAGTTCTGTGCGCCTTTGGCATTTAGTCATGCCGGCCACATGACCATGGAGATGTCTTTGGATAGTGCTGGCTCTTCGGCTTTGAAACGGAGATGAGCACTACCCCCTAGAGTCGAGAATGACTAGCACATATGTGCAAGGGGAACCTTTACCTTAAGAGTCAGGTGTCCTGCAGGAATTCTAAGCTAGCCACTTTCTTAATTGTACCCCCTACTCAGATCCACCACTATTTACAGCTTTTTTGCTATGAGTTTTATCTTGGACACTATGTATCATTTATTTAAAATCCACTCTGTGATATATCACTGTCTTGTAATGTGATGCCTATAAATATCTAAAATGCTTCTTTTAGCAAACTCAATTCAGTTTTATCCTAAACATTTTCATCACTTTTATTCGTAATTCCATTTCCTCTGCTATGCTGTGTTTAGCAATTTCAACCTGTTTACAAAACACTTTTCTCATTAAAAGTGTTCTGCATTTTCCCTGCTGCTTCTAGTTAACTCTTCATTTCTCTCTGAATATATTCTTTTTACCTATCCTTTTTTAAATTTATACTATATATCTTTTGGTCATCCTAATATCTCACAGCAATTACTTTTATATGCATTTTACCGCATCCATGGCCTCTTTCACTTCATCATTATATCAAGCATTTTTCAAATGTTTTCCATTAGTATAACTCTCTACATTTCAGTAGCAGATAATATTGTTATATTTTTCACCCCACCTCAAGCAACTTCCAAATCCTCTTTTCTTACATCATTGGAGGATTAATTTATCTCCTAATATATTTTTTTGAACAGGGATTTACTTTCTTTTCGTCTTTTCTTCTTGTTTGCTTCTTTATTTCTTTTGTTTTGCCTGTGTTCATAGCTCCCTGAAAAACTGCTCTTAACATTACCAAATAATGATCTGTCCCACTTTCAAATTTTTCATCAATTTTATATCCTTCCATAATGTTTTTAATCTTTCATCACAAACAATCAAATCAATCATGCTTTTAAATTCATATTCATTCCCTTTCCATGCATGCATATGAATAGATGTATTCGAAGCAGACCATTTTCTAAGCATTTATTCTTCTGCCTCTGAATGGCCCAATCATTTTTCCTATATTTTTCTCATCTCATTTCCACCAATCCATTCATGTCACCTGGCAAAACATATATTTTTTTGCCTCCTGGATCACATTCATTCAGAATATTGCATAGTTTTTTTCCCTAGACTCATTTCTCGTTCTTTCATTATCACCATTCAGTGGAGCGTAACATGCAATTATCACCAACCTACGATTTTCTACTTTTATAGGCACTAACAACAATCTAGATGACACCAATTCACAACCTTCTGACATATGTTTAAGCCCCCTTGTTCATAATTAAACCTACACCTTTGCTTCTCTGCATGCATTCATCAACCCCACTCTATAAGATCAAACCATCTTAATTCAGATGTATCACATCCTTCTCCTTTTTTTTAGTTGCACACACACATAAACACAAAATTCTTACTTTTACTTCATTCACTAATTCTTGCTACTTAAAATGTGTGTCACTTACATTCCAAATTACAATTTTCCATATGCGAATAGAACCAAACAGATCCATAGAAATTGAATCCCTGCCTCATCAATCCTATCATCTGTTTGGATTTTGAATGATAGTCCCAAAGGTTCTTTTTTAAGGGGCAACTGGACTTTCTTGTTTTTCTCTGATGACATTTCTCTTCTCATCCAAGAAGCTTCTTCAGCTGATAAGGCCACTGAGCAGGAACTATTCAAAGGCAGATTCCCCTCCCCTTCCTTTTCTTTTCCCTTTTTCACTTCAAAATTTCCCCACATCGAACGTACCCTTCACCAAAAAATATTGGACAAGCTCCTGCAAACCATCAGAAGACCAATGTTCCCATGTTCCAAGTTGCATCAGTTATCAAATTGCCAGAGTTCACTGTAACCCCATTGCCAAAAAGGCATTAAGAGTTGTCAACATAATCATGCGAAGCTTCTTCTCTGGTAATATTGTACTGCAAACTAGGGCATATAAAACCTTTGCTAGACCAATTCTCAAACACAGCTCATCTGTCTGGAATCCACACTGTGTATTGGACATTAATACAATTGAGAGAGCCCAGAGGTATTTCACAAGAAGAGTACTCCACTCCTCTACTCACAACAGAATACCCTATGCCACAAGACTTAGAATTTTGGGCTTGGAAAACCTAGAATTATGCCTCCTTTGGTCTGACCTAAACGTAGTATACAAAATTATCCTTCAGCTTCAACCACAATAATACACAAGCAAACAATAGACACAAACTCAAAGTAAACCACTCCAAACTTGATTGCAGAAAATGTGACTTCAGCAACAGAGTGGTCAATGCCTGGAATGCACTACCTGACTCTGTTGTTACATCCCCAAACCCCTATAATTTTAACCTAAGACTGTCTACTGTTGACCTCACCCCATTCCTAAGAGGTCTGTAGGGTGTGCATAAGCACACCAGTGTGCCTACCGTTCCTGTCCTACTGTCTCCATTGATTTGTACCCATTTACTGTGCTCATACTTATGTTTATACTTATACCTGTTATCTTTTACATATTTGACAAAATAAATAAATAAATAAATCATATCTCAGCCATATCTCTTTTTCTTTTTCATTTCTTACTTACCTTCCATATCTACTTTCTAGGAACAAGCATTTGAAATCACTGGTCATGTTGAAACATATCAGGAAGCTCTGATCCAGCATAACTCTGGAATGCCTAGAGCGATTTCAACCAAACTCTTTGGAAACAAATACTGTGGGGATAGGACACCCCTAACACCTCTCAGGGTGTGTTCTGTTTAGATACAGCCTGTTGTGCCTTAAACTGGCTTCTACTGTGCTGCCACAAAATGGCTTCTACTATACAAGGCAGTGGAGTTCCCATGGTAATGGCTTCACAGTACTCCACAAGGGGGCTCCCTCTGATAAGGGGGAAAATCCAACATTAGAAATTATGTTTGGTCTGGACATTTCCCCCCTATAAATAAATACCCAGGCAATGCCAGGTTATCACCTAGTATTTAAAAGCAACCAAGGTTTTGTGTAGTTATGAACCCAACGGTTTGCAACTGATTTCTAACCGCACTGTTCATTTTTAAGTTAGAAAAATGAAACATAGCAAAGGTAACTTGGAAAAATATTGCAAACTTAGATTTGATTTCGCTTTCCATCTCACTAAGAAGGAAGAGGAAGAAAAAAGCATCCTTCAGAGAGAGGTGGAAAGGCTGTTGAGAAGGACTGATTAAATGCTGCCCTCTGGGTCTCAGACATTTTTTAGAGGTCCTTGAGTCCAAGGATGGCTCATTTAGCTCTTGTCCTCCTCATAGCCAAATCTATTTTTCCTACCTTTGGCTCGTGGGATGGAGAAAATTCACTGTTCCACAAAGCTCTAAGCTGTTAATCAGAGCTGTTGAACTCTTTAAGTGCGCCCAGAAAAGTGGTGGTAAAAAATAATAATTATAGAGATGAAATGGCTGCACATCCAATCTAGCTGATCATAGAGATGGAAGAGTAGACAGTGGCCCATTTTCTCCTCAGAAAGTTACTCAACTCAAACAGCGTGTTGTTTTTGAGTTGTGCCTTAATGGACAGTTGTGCTTTGGGAGATGATTTCATTGTATGATTATTTCTGAATCTCTAAAGGAAGGTAGGATTTTTTTCCAGAACCAGTCTCAGCGCAAACAATCATATCACAGGCTGCACTCCAAACAAAAACATAGAAGAAGAAAACTTAATCCATTTGTTTTAAAAGGTTTTCATAAATTTCATCCCTGAAGATAGCATTTAAAAAGTAAGATAACCACTGCCCCAAACCATTCCAAATTTAATTCCGCCGCTTGATTCTTTTGTTCTCCAATTTAAATTAATTTTTAAGTTTTTTACAGGCAGTCTCTTTAAAACAGTAAAAGTTCCTCACCAGCTGGAAACACTTTCTCTTTCCGTATCCTTCCGTTTTGGAGCCACCCCAACTTCGTCAGCCTTGGCTAGATTTTTTGTCGCCGGCTTGAAGAACTTCTCTTGCATCGATCAGGGACTTTGCGATGTCCCTGAGGTCAGCAAGACAAATTCTTCCTGTTCACCGTCTCTTCGGGATGGTTTAGGTCCGATTGGACCACCCAGCGGCAAAAGTATCGGTTACGGTCTCAGAGCATCGAGACCACACATCCGTATCGCCGTGACGTTGGCTCTTCCTCAAAATTATCCTGTCTTAAATCATTATCCTCTTCTTCCACCATAAGTGCTCACAAGGTATGGCCAAAAAAGTTAAGATGGCAATCACAAAAAGAACAGGCTTAACTTAAGTTGCATCAAGGTAGCTGCCATCTTGATTTTTTTTTAACAAGTTCTGCAGATATCCTTTGGCCACATTAGCAGTTGCAATTTCATAAGAACTTTTGGCAGGGTAAAGTGCCTGGCTGCGTGGCACGACAAAACCGCGGTCCACTAAAGCGCGCCCAATTAAAGCGCGTACCTGACGTCATCAGCAGCACGACAACTACGACCGCGGAGAAAAAAGGGCGCTTTAAAAAGCGCTTTTAAAGCAAACCGATTCACGTAAAGGTAAGGGTTAGGGTTAGGGTTAGGGTTAGGGTTAGGTTAAGGGTTAGGGTTAGGGTTAGGGTTAGGTTTAGGGTTACGTTAAGCGTTAGGGTTAGGTTTAGGGTTAGGTTAAGGGTTAGCGTTAGGTTTAGCGTTAGGTTAAGGGTTAGGTTTAGGGTTAGGTTTAGGGTTAGGTTAAGGGTTAGGTTTAGGGTTAGGTTTAGGGTTAGGTTTGGGGGGGTTAGGGTAAGGTTGTCGCGTTAATTTTAACTTTACCGCTCACAGCGTGATGTTTTCATCGCGCTGTGATGATGTCAGGTACGCGCTTTCGTCGAGCGCACTTTAGTCTACCGCGGTTTTGTGGTGGAACCGCCTGACTGGAGATAAATGACGCTGTTCTGCCATAGATGTATTCAGACCATAGATGTATTCAGACTGTAGATGTATTCAGGGAAGGCAGCTTACTCAGTAGAAACTTTGCTTTCTCTTTTCTTACATTTCTTACCAGAATATTCCTCTACATGGACTGTAAAGATCAAAAGAAGGTTGATCAAGCATTTGCAGTTGCCATATTGACTTGTTGTCAGATCTGGAAGTCATCTTTTACCTTTTGGACTTCAGGCCTGCCACATTTTCTACTGTGGGAGAGGGAGGATTATACAGAGTGTGAGTGATATGTAGCCATAACAACATTCTTTCTCAGAAAGTCAAGGTCGACTGGCCCTGCAGCTGCGAAGAGATGGATGGGAGGTAACTCCTGTATCAGGCCTGCAGTTATATCCCTTTCAGGATCTTTGGCCTGCCACACTCTCTCTTATTTCATTATGCTGTTTCATTAGTGTAGTAGTTGGGAGGGGGAAATAGAAAGGAATAGAATTGTGGAATGTGTTGTGGTCATTCTTTTCTAGAAGCCCAAGGTCATCTTTTGTCTCTGCACCTCTGCATCTGACCGGAACCAGCTGGGTGGCGATGCCAGTGTGGAAGTAGAAGATTGGACCATGTGATGGATTTGTGGGTGTGGGGACAAGATCATGAACTTTCAGCTGGGAGGGAATCCTAGGCAACTTCCAGAATTGGAATTCCACAGATGGTTGCCAACATGTCTGTCTTATTAAATTGGAACTTTAAGGATAGCTCTGCCTTGGATTCTGATTTAATTCTGCATGATATTTGGAATGCTGACATCCTGGCTTGGATGGTACCTGATTGGATCATTTGATGAACATGTGGGCGGGGGGGCTTGAACTTTCTTTTGGGTGGGGGAAACCTGGAAGCTTTCAGATTCGGGTTTTCCCAGATGTGCCAATATGACATCTCTAATAAAATGGAACTTTGAGGAAACGCAAGCCATGGAGTCTTCTTTCGTTGGGGGTGTTACTTGGATCCCTGACACTTTTTTAGACACACCCCTGCAGATGACTCTGTCTCTTACCCTGACACAGAATCACAGAGAAGGACATTGGAGGTCTTCTAATCCAACCTCCTGCCCAAGGCAGAAGACCATATTCCATCATGGATAAATGGTAATCCAGTCGTTTCTTGAAAACTTCCAGTGATGGAGGATGACCCACAACTCCAGGAAGCAAACTGTCCCATTGTTCTCACTGTTTTGTTCACTGGTTCCAAGATCACAAGTGCCAACCTCTTCAGTACCAAGGGATGTAAACCACCTGGTACTGGCAATTTCAATCTTCGAAAGTGAATAGGTGTTCTTTTACCAATTTCTTACCTATTTTGACCTGTCTTCTCCGTGACCCGTCAAAACCGCGTTCCACAAAAGCGCGGTCGACGAAAGCATGTATGTGACGTCATCACAGCGCGATGAAAAAGATTGAAAAATTGAAATAAAAATTAAATTACAGCAAGCCGATTCACATAAAGGTAAGGGTTAGGTTTAGGGTTAGGGGTAGGGTTAGGTTAAGGGTTAGGGTTAAGTTTAGAGCGTTAGCGTTACGTTTAGCGTTAGGTTAAGGGTTAGCGTTAGGTTTTTCGTTAGGTTAAGGGTTAGGGTTAGGTTTAGGGTTAGGTTTAGGGTTAGGTTAAGGGTTAGGTTTAGGGTTAGGTTTAGGGTTAGGTTTGGGGGGGTTAGGGTAAGGTTTTCGCTTTATTTTTACATTTTTCGATCTTTTTCGTCGCGCTGTGATGACGTCACATACGCGCTTTCGTCGACCGCGGTTTTGTCTACCGCGGTTTTGTGGTACTACCGTCTTCTCTGGTTGGGCTATTTTTTCTTTTTGCCTGAAGACAGATGCAAAGAATGAATTAAGTAGTTCCATTTTATCCTTGTTTGCCATCATTTTCTTGCCACCTTCTCCCATTAGTGGACCAATCATTTCCTTGACTTCCTTCTTGTTTCTTAAATAGCAAAAGAAACTTTTTTTCCCCTTATTTTTGGCATTTGTTGCATTTTGTTCTTAATCCATACTGAGACTTAGCCTTCCTGATTTCACACTTTTGGCTGGTATGCTGTTTTAGTTATGAGCCCCTCTTTCCGTTTTTATATTTGTTCTTTTTGTCTCTGGGCTTATCAGATGGTTCTTTATGCAACCATGCTGATTTTGTCTGGGGTCTCTTGTTTATTTTCTCAGTGGTATTATGGTAGACTGGGCTTTTAGAATCATTTTTTCAGGGCTTCCCAAGCATCTTGAATTGTTTCACCTTTAGAATCTCCATTCATGGAATCCTTCCTAAATTCTGTCTTAGTTTGTTGCAGTCAGCTCTCTAAAACAGTAGTATGGTATTGTTCAATTTGTGGCATAGAATTGGCATTTTGTTTTTCAGAGTTTCCCTTGCAACCTAAACTGTTAGTCCCTCTAGGATTGTAGTGTAACAGCATCCCTGACAGAAACTGTTCCAACTCTGGAATATCTTGCCCCCTGAGGTGAGATTGGCTCCCACCTCCCTGATCTTCTGTGAGAGCCAGAAAACCTGACTCTGCCAATCGGTTTGGGGCCCCAAGGGGTTAGGGTGCTCCTTTCCTCCTCATCGTTTAGTTTTAATTATAATTTGCATATTATTGCGATTCTATACACTTGTACATACATTTATGGTTTTATTTTGATGCTGTAAGCTGCCAGAGTCACCTTATGGCAAGATGGATGGCCAACAAATAAGTACTGTATTTTTCAGACTATAAGACGCACTAGAGTATAAGACACACCATGTTTTTGAAGATGTACATTTTTAAAAAAAGTTTCTGCACTCTGCAGGCCTCCCAAACCCTCGGCATGCCTCATTTTTTGGAAAAAAGGGGGGGCATGCAGAACTTTGGTAGGCTTGTAGAGTGCTCCTGGGGGCTCAATGGGGAGGCAAAAAGGAGCAATAAATGGGCCCTTTTTTGCAAAAAAAGGGCATGTAGGGGGCTTGTAGAGTGCTCCTGGGGCTGGGGGGAGGGAGGGCAAAAACAAGCAAAAACAGCCTGTTTTTTGCTTGTTTTTTTCCCCTCCCCAGCCTCCAGGAGAACTTTGCAAGCCTCCCAAACCCTCCGCATGTCTATTTTTGCAAAGGAGGCGGGGTTTCGGTAAGCCAAAGATGCTGTGTATAAGACACATCCAGATTTTCACCCTCTTTTTGCAGGGGGAAGAAGGTGCATCTTATATTCCGAAAAATATGGTAATGAATCGTGGCAGGAAGTTTGCCTCTTGCTCAGTGCTATGGTCTGTGTTCCCGCAATAATACTGTACCCTCCAGAATCAAATTATCAGCATTTCTTTGAATATGCTTTCTCCACAGTCCAGCTCAGGTCATAATTATACAGCACTGCACCTATTGGGGATAAGGAATTTGGATCTGAAATTAGAATGTGAGTACGACTGCATTTCTTTGCTTTCTATTAATAGGGTAGAAGGAACGGCCGTATTGGCATCGTATAATAACACCATCAGTGACTTCCTTTTCAGAGGTAAATCTTTTATAGTTGAGCACAAAAGATGAGAAATAGACTTATTAAAAGAAGGGGAGGGGAAGGAAGAAAAGTAATCAGGGCTTAAATGAAAAGCTTGGGAGATTTTGAAGGTACAACTTGTTCCATGTGCTGCTCTTGAATGTTCACAGCATTATGATCAAACCCCCACACACGCCCGCATGCAAAGGTCAAGTGGAAAAACAGGCTCCAGAGAAGAAAACTGAGAGGCAGCCAAAAATCACTTCAGAGCCAAGTGGAAAGCAAAAGTGCCAGAGAAAAGGTATGAGAAAGGAAGGTAGAAGAGAATGAAAACTGTCAGCGGTAAAACTGCTTTTGTGCAGAGTGTGAATATTATGTTGCAAAGCCTCTACCGCATACTTTCACTTTTTTCACTTCACTTTAGCAATACACTCATCTTCATGATGGAAGTTTGGAAGTTTATTGACATTTGTATGCCGCCTACTCCCTAGGGACTCTGGGCGGCTTACAGACAAACAAGGGAATATAAAAATTAAAAATAGAAATACAATTGTTTAAAATTACACAACATACATACTGCTTATAGTGGGGCTGGATGCTAATCAACAGCCCCAGGCCTGCCGGAATAGCCAGGTCTTAGTAGCTTTACGGAAGGCTGGAAGAGTAGTGAGGGTCCGGATCTCTACAGGGAGATCATTCCATAGGGCCAGGGCAGCAACAGAGAAGGCCCTCCCCCGGGGGGTCGCCAGCCGACATTGACCCACCGAAGGCACCAGGAGGAGGCCCAATCTGTGTGATCTTATCGGTCTTTGGGAGGTAAATGGCAGGAGGTGGTCTCTCAGGTAGCCAGGCCCTAAACCATGTATGGCTTTAAAAGTAACGACTAGCACCTTGAAGCGTGTCCGGAGACCAATGGGGAGCCAGTGCAGCTCGCGGAGGTTAGGTGTAACATGGGTGTATCTAGGTACACCCATTATCACTCGCGCGGCTGCATTCTGGACCAACTGCAGTCTTCGAGCACTCTTCAGGGGCAGCCCCATGTAGAGTGTGTTACAGTAATCCAGTCTTGAGGTGACTGGATGATTATCTTCCTCTGAAGAACTTTAACTAAATAAAAATAAATAAATAAATAAAGGTAAAGGTTCCTCTTGCACATATGTACTAGTTGTTCCCGACTCTAGGGGGCAGTGCTTATCTCTGTTTCAAAGCCAAAATCCAGCGCTGTCTAAAGACGTCACCGTGGTCATGTGGCCGGCATGACTAAATGCCGAAGGTGCATGGAACACTGTCACTAGGGATGAAATCCAGCAGGTTCTGACAAGTTCTGGAGAACCGGTAGTGGAAATTTTGAGTAGTTCAGAAAACCAGCAAATACCACCTCTGGCTGGCTGCAGAGTAGGGTGGGAATGGGGATTTTGAAGTATCCTTCCCCTGTCATGCCTATCAAGCCATGCCCACAGAACCGGTAGTAAAAAAAAAAAAAAAGAATTTCACCACTGGCTGTTCCCTTCCCACCAAAGGTGGTCCCTATTTTTCTACTTACATTTTTACATGCTTTTGAACTGCTGGGTTGGCAGAAGCTGGAACAAGTAATGGGAGCTCACTCCGTTACGCGGCGCTAGGGATTTCAACTGCGGAACTGCCAACCTTTCTGATCAACAAGCTCAGTGTCTTAGCCACTGAGACATCGCGTCCAATAAACAAACAAACAAACAAATAAAAATATCAATCAATCAATGAATTGGGGATGTTTGACACAGATAGCCATCATTCTCACTTTAAAGCAACCAGCCTCGATGCTTTAATCGTTGCATATCAAGTAGAAACTCAAAAGGTACGTTTGTTTGTTTTTTGTTTGCTTAGAAATACAGCCATGAAGAAAGCTTTTGAGGAATTAGCCAACATATCGGTATCTTTCAAGAAAAGAAAATGCAGCAGCTGCCATTGTCACCTGTCAGAAATAGATTTGGCAGCAAAAAACAAACAAACAGACAGACAAACAAACAAACAGACAAACAAACCCCAAGTGGCAGATGAAGGTTTTCCCATCCAACTATTTGCTTGACTCATAGCTGGGGAAATTGTCCCCATCAGTTATGCAGGAAAAGTGGGAGAGAAGGACATTTCTGTTTGAGCTATTAAATTATGTTTTGCGTGCATGGTCCTTCTGGCTCGACAACTCAGCTTTGTGCCGAAGCAATTAGATACCCAGTAGGTAAAGGCAGGTGACCTTCAAAGATTTGTGAGCTAATGTAATGTTATGTGGGAATGACTTTCGGGAGGCAGGAAGAAAAGCCACGGACTAAGACCACGGGCACATAAAAGGTATTTCGACCCACAGAAGGAAGGAAGGAAATTTCAGAAAGGACTCTTCCTAGTTTTCCAAAGAGTAAAAGGAATGGAGGGAAAAAAACATTTTCAGTCTTGCAAGCGTCTGTTAATATACAAATACAAATATACAGATACAATAGCAGAGTTGGAAGGGACCTTGGAGGTCTTCTAGTCCAACCCCCTGCCTAGGCAGGAAACCCTATACCGTTTCAGACAGATGGCTATCCAACATCTTCTTAAAGACTTCCAGTGTTGGGGCATTCACAACTTCTGGAGGCAACTTCTGTTCCACTGATTAATTGTTCTAACTGTCAGGAAATTTACAATAAAGATAGAGTGAGAACTTGGTAGAACTGGATACAGTATATCTGGATACACTGGATACAGTGTTCTGTAATACTGTGTCCAGATTTGGTCACCGCGATACAAAGACAAAGGCTGAGACAGTAGAACGGATGCGTCAAATTCAATTTCATTGAGGGCCACATCAGGGTTGTGTTTGACCTCAGGGGCCTGGGGTCTGCATGGCCAGGGTGGATGTGGCTAACTCAATGCCATGCATGCCAGGGGCGTCTGTGGCTGGCCTGAGTGCTTTGCCAGTGAAAATGGGCTCCTGAGCTCCGCTTTCATTTGCGACGGCCTCCTGCAACCCTCAGAGCTCAGGAGGGCTGCATGTGGCCCTCCTGAGCTCCGTTTCAGCTGGCAGAGGTATTGCGGGCTGGTCCTTCACTGTTTCCATGGTGGCCTTGTGGGCCAGATCTAAGCAGATCTAGCCCCTGGGCCTTGAGTTTGACACCCCTGCTCTAGAAAGAATGTAGAAAAGAGCAACTATAATGACAAGGAGTCTGGAGGTTAAACCGTATGGTGACCGGTTAAGGGAACTCGTTATGTCTAGTCTAATGAAAAGAAAGATTAAGGGTGACATGATAGCTCTGGTTCTCGAGGGCCTATCACAGGGAGGAGGGGACAATTTACTCTCCAAAACACCTGAACAGGTGGCACAAAAGAGCCGCTGCTCACAATTGTGTATGTACAGCTCCACTTGCATAAGTTGTGGACACTTGTGCTTTCGCAAATGGAGTTGCGTATATTTATTCATGCACCTGCTGCTTGCATCAACCGTCCCCTCTCTGCCCCACCAGTCTGCCAATAGCACTTAGCAATAACACTTATATACCACTCCATAGTGCTTTTACAGCCCTCTCTAAGTGATTTACAGAGTCAGCCTGTTGCCCCCCAACAATTTGTGTCCTCATTTTACCCACCTCGGAAGGATGGAAGGCTGAGTCAACCTTGATCCGGTCAGAATCGAACTGCCAAACTGCTGGCAGTTGGCAGTCAGCAGAATTAGCTTGCAATACTGCATTCTAACCACTGCGCCACCATGGCTCAGCCAAGCTGGAAAAATTGGAGACCACTGCTTTACATTCCTCCCTTCCAATCACACTGAGGCTCCATGAGACTTGAATTTCAGGGAAATTATATTCAGGAAGGGGATTTCCAAATCACTTGGGGTCCTCTAACAGTTATGATTGTGTGCAATTGGTGAATTTTTGAAATTGTTTTTGTATTGCAATTCGTTGCTATAATTCAAAGGACGGTGAAGAGGTAAAGACCTCACTGATCATGCCCTGACATTAAGAGGAGCATGCAGAAGAAAACCTTGTATGAAATGTCGAGGGAATTACATTACACCAGAGGAGGAAGAGGAATCTTACCAAGCTGTTCCACCTGAATTTTTCCAAATTATAACCCTCCCTGCCTGCAGTGTTACAAAGTGAATATGGATTGAAAATAACACACATGCATTTGTGCACACCGGAGTGCTCAAAACCTGAAGACCAGTTGGCCGGCACACTTTTGGGGTGTTTTTGGGGGTGTTTTCAGGCCATTTGGGGGCCAAAAAATTCCCCCCAAACAGTCTGAAAACAGACTGTTTCTAAGCCATTTTTGGTCATTTTCTGGTGCTCCAGGACCCACAAAGACCAGCTGGCAACGGCTCACGTGACCACAGAGAGAGCTCTGTGTGTTACCTCTGGAGTGCATGCCATAGGTTCGCCATTACAGGCGTAGTGGATAAGGCATCATGCTAGAAACCAGCACACTGGGTTCTAATCCTGCCTTAGGCACAAAGCCAACTAAATACCTTGGGCCAGTCACTTTCTCCAGCCCCAGGCAATGACAAATCACTTCTGAAATCTTGCCAAGCGTCAACCATGACTCAAAGGAACACATGAATCAACCCAGGGGTGGGTCTACTATGGGTTCACCCGGGTTTGGGTGAACCTGTAGCTAACATTATGGCTGGTTTGGAGAACAATCACATCCCACTGCTGTCTGGCCCCACCCACACTACCCCTCCCCTCCCTACTCCCTTCCCAGGAGTCTCCACGTGGCCTGTTTTGGATGCGAGGTAAGTGCAGGGCCCATGCAGACGCTCGGGGAGTGGGGAAAATGGGCCTCCCGGAAGCTCCAGAAGGCCAGAAACAGGACCATTTCTGGCCTCCGGAGGGCCTCCAGAGCCTGGGGGAGGCAAACACCACCACCCTGCTGTGGTGGAGGAGTCTGACTAGGCCACACCCACCATGGCCACGCCCATGCAGCCGCCGGGCAGAAGACCCGTTGCTGAAATTTTTGAAGCCCAAACCTGAATAAATCCCAGTCACTGCTGTTATTCTAAGTTGTGTTTTGTTTTCAACAGCAGGATCCCAGCAAACATGAGATCTTAACTGGCCCCTTTCTTTCCCTAAGCTTTCTCCTGTTCTCTCCTTCCCCCACCATTCATCCTTCTCAAGCTGGTGTTTCTGCCTTACCTTTCTGGCTACCGGCTTGTTTACCGAAAGTCAACATAAGCAGAAGAGTGTGAAAAAGACATTTTCAGCATGTTCTGTTATGCCGTAGTCCCTGCTGGGAATGGGATAAAAGCTCTGAGCAACAACAGCCAGGCCTTCCATCTGAGCCTCTCTTCTCAACCCAAAGGGAATTGAAACTGAAAAAGGAGAGAGGGGGTGTTGGAAAAGACCTACCAGCTATCAATATTATGCAGTAAGTTTTCAAATAAAACTGGCATTTTGAAAGCATGGTCAACATCAGAAGGCGAGAGAACTAGTAGTGAATTAATTTCTCGGACTAAAAAGAACAGATGCCAAATTGTAATGATCAATGTAAACATAAAGAATTGGCAGTACTTGAAGTTTTTGATGACAATCCAACCTTGTCCTCAAAGAAATAGTTTTTTGTTTAAAAGGAGTTCTTGTCAGCATATGTTTTTCAAAAAATACCTTTCTTTCAAGTGCCTAAAGAAGAAATTTGAAATAATGCTCTATGTATATGCAAGGGAGCATAAACTCCAGGTATTGACTGGAAAATTCAGAAGGACTGATACTTTATTAACAAAACATGAAAGAAAGGAAATAACAGTGCAAAATAAACCATTTGGGGAAAGCAAAGAACCGTTGAAATAAAAATTGGTTGTGACAGGACACAAAAATTCACCCTAGTCAAAGAGGAGAATAATTCCTAGGGGAGTTTTAGGATGCACAAGCTGCATAATAGGGACACGGTGGCTCAGTGGCTAAGACGCTGAGCTTTTCAATCAGAAAGGTCGGCAGTTCGGCGGTTCAAATCCCTAGCGCCGCATAACGGAGTGAGCTCCCGTTACTTGTCCCAGCTTCTGCCAACCTAGCAGTTCGAAAGCACGCAAAAATGCAAGTAGAAAAAATAGGAACCACCTTTGGTGGGAAGGTAGCAGCGTTCCGGGCATCCTCGGTGTTTAGTCGTGCCAGCCACATGACCACGGAGACGTCTTTGGACAACACTGGCTCTTTGGCTTTGAAATGGAGATGAGACCGCCTCCTAGAGTCAGGAACGACTAGCACATATATGCAAGAGGAGCCTCTACCTTTACCTTTTTAAGCTGTATAATAGGAGTTCCTTTTGGGTTCTGAGGCAGTGTGGTTCAACCAATAGATCAGTGCTGTCAAACCAGTGGCCCATAGGCCGGATGTACTGTATCACATGATGCCCACGCCCACCTCCGGTTTAACAACATGGGAAAAATCATGACACGTCACATGATGACAACGTTACACTGCAAGTTTGACACCCTTGCAGTAGATGATTGAAAGTTCTGATCTGGACTCAACTTGTTGCTGTTCTCTCCCACTTCTTCATAATATGTTGAATTCATATTATTTCAGCTGAAAGGAGAAACGAATTTACTCCTATTACAGAACATCTCTTCTTCGAATTTCTCATGAGGAATGCTTCTAACTCACCAAAAAACACTTCCCAGGATACAGTATATTGTTGCCATTATTATTCCTGACTTCATCGCCTGAAAAGCGATAGCTTCATCTATTTTAACTTGGCAATTTTTCATAGATACATGCTCACACAGAGAATTCAGCACTTTTGAAGGAAATTCTTTTTGATGTTAAAGATATTGCTTAGTCTATCTTTCCTCTAGAGTACCTATAGTGATAATTTAACCTGAATCTGACTCTTGCTTACCGTATTTTTCGGAGTATAAGATGCACCTTTTCCCCTCAAAAAAGAGGCTGAAAATCTGGGTGCATCTTATACACTGAATACAGCATTTTTGGCCTCCCGAAACCCTGCCCCCATCATCAAAATGGCCATGCAGAGCCATTTAAGAGGCTTTCAGAGTGCTCCTGGGGGCTGGGGAGGGCAGAAAAGGGCCGTTGTTTGCTCAATTTTGCCCCCCCGCTGACTCCAAGCACTCTAAAAGCTTCCTAAAGACTATGCATGCCCTTTTTTTGACAAAAAACAGGCCTGTTTTCGTGGAAAATGGGCCATTTTTGTTCATTTTTGCCCCCCACGCCCCAGGAGCACTCTACAAGCTTTCTAAAGGCTATTCATACCCTCTTTTAAAAAAAAAAAAACACAGGCCTGTTTTTGCAAAAAATCGCCCGTTTTTGGGAGGTCTGGAGAGTGCAAAAACAGTTTTTTTAAAAAATTGCCTCTTCAAAACCTTGATGCGTCTTACACTCAGGTGCATCTTATACTCCGAAAAATATGGTAAGTTGTACAGTACTTTGCTGGAGTAAGCTAAGCGGCAATAGACTGAAGGACAGCCATACATAGCAATAGCAATAGCACTTAGACATATACTGCTTCATAGTGCTTTCCAGCCCTCTCTAAGGGAATGGAGATTTTACAGTATCCTTCTGTTGCCATGCTCACCAAGCCATGCCCACCAAGCTATGCCATGACCACCAAGCCACGCCCACGTAACTGGTAGTAAAAAAAAAGTTGAATCCCACCACTGTTCTTAATGCCCTCATTGCGGCATCTAATTCTTTAGGATGACAGGAGCAGACAGGACTGGCTGAGAGAGAGTGTGTCCACATCATCCTGAAGCACTCAACAAGTACCTAATTCTTCTCTCTACTGGACATCTGGACATTTCACCTCTGATATGAATGGAACTGGGGTGGAATGGATTTTGCTCACCTTACACCTTTGATCCTGCTTGTTTAAGGGGAAAGCACTTCTTTGACATTAGAACAGCTGAGGATGAATTAAACATGTCTCTCTTGGGCTGGCAAATGAAATAAAGGCAACTTCATGGGACACAGCAGAAAAAATTATATCCTTATCCTTAAGTAATAAAGAACTGGCAGGGACTTTCTAATGGAAGATATTTTTATCTTTATTCTGAAGAATTTTACTCTTCAGAAGAATGAAGCAGAAATGTTAATTGTACGGCATGCATAGTGTCTTATGTTGTGCTTAAATATTAATGTCCTCCTTGTTCAGTATGTTATTAATAATGTATGGATATGCCATACGTTGCCATAATTTTTAAAGGTGATATGAAGAAAATGTCCAAAACCAGAAAATGTGTATTGACATAATGTCTTTTTTTTTTTTGACAGCTAAAAAGTGAGTCAAACTTTCTCTTAGAACTTTTCTGGCAAATTTTCTTTAGACACTGATGTCAAACCAAGGAAATGTTAGAACAGAGGCGAAGAAGTGGAGATGAAAGACAGATTAATTTTCTCTTTCCTCTGTTTGATCCTTAAAGATGTGAGGCCCAATCTTGACAGCTGCCAGTTGCTATTAGCCCAGTATTTGAACTGTGATTCCGCACGAGTGTAACATGCAGCAATGATCGGATGGACATGGAGAATGTCTCCACCAAGACTCTGGATTGCAGGTTACCCAACACCGGAGTAGAGAGAAACAAACTGGCACCAAAGTGATTTAGGAAAAGTATTACTGATTTACCTTGCCCCAAAGTACCATAAATAATATAGGCCCTGCAAAAGGAAAGAGTTTAATTTCAACCTAAAGGCATAAGAACCATGAAAACTTTCAAATGCCTTCAGTCACTGGACATGGAGTTGGCTTGCTTGGCCATCACTTCTTGCTTCATCCTTGCTTGGCCATCACTTTTCAGTGACTGTTCAGAATGGTTAATTGTCAAAGTTCTGGCTGTCACAGCACCCCTGCAGCAGTGGTGGGTTCTGGATCCCATTGCAACTGGTATGCTGCGATGGGCCTGGACATCCACCTCGGGGACACGTCCTGCGCATGCGTGCACACGCCAACACCCTGTGATGCCCCAGCTCCTTGGTGAGTTAGTGCAGGCGCCGTACATTGTGCGTGTGTTTGCAATTGGCCTGTTTTGCTCAAAAAGTGTTAAGGAACACAGGCAGACGGGTGGGACCAATGAACTACCATTCTGGTACATTGGCCACTGTTCCCAGCTGCCACCAGTAAGCCCGTACCAGGCTGTACCGCCCGGAACCCACCACTGCCCTGCAGTTGTGTGATTATGATTTGGGCACTTGATAAGTGGCTTGTACTTACAGTATGATTGTTACAGTATCCTACAATCATGTGACCACCATAAGCAAAGTCAATGAGGAAGTTGTCACAAGTCATTCTGGTAAATCTCCCTGGTCATTCAGTGCTTGTACTCTACCATACCATCCAGCCCATTCAGGTTACCTGAATTCATGCTGCACTGCATCATCTAACCCACCCACCCTGCCCCCAAGCTTCCTGAGCCGAGGTGGCGCAGTGGTTAGGGTGCAGTACTGCAGGCCACTTCAGCTGACTGTTATCTGCAGTTCAGCGGTTCTAATCTCACCGGCTCAAGGTTGACTCAGCCTTCCATCCTTCCGAGGTGGGTGAAATGAGGACCCAGACTGTGGGGGCGATATGCTGACTCTGTAAACCCCTTAGAGAGGGCTGAAAGCCCTATGAAGCGGTATATAAGTCTAACTGCTATTGCTATTCCTGCACTCAACATGGCCTGCATGGGGTCTTCCAAGGGCTACCTTGGCATCCCCCATCCTCTGTGCATCACGGGGTTTCAATGGCAACCAGGAGTGCTGAGATTGCCAGCTCTAAGAGATGAGGCCATGTGACCTCACATTTTATAAATTGCATTGCTTAGTACAGCAATCCTTGTCAGTGGTGAAATTCAATTTTTTTACTACCGGTTCTGTGGGCGTGGCTTGGTGGGCATGGCAGGGGAAGGATACTGCAAAATCTCCCCTCCCCACTCTGGGGCCAGGTGGTACCACCAGGAGTTGGTATTTTCCATTTCTCCAAACTACTCAAAATTTCCACTACCGGTTCTCCAGAACCTGTCAGAACCTGTTGAATTTTACCCCTGATCCTAGTCCTAATTGCCCTCACAAGCCAAGGCTACCCATACGAGTATTCTAGATTCTTCCAGAAACATCCAATTTTTATTAAATCTCAATCATGCCAATGAGAACATGTTTTATATTAATTCAAGTGAGGCTTCTGTGATGCTCTGAAGATGTTATAAGTTACTAGTGGTGGAGATTCTTGGGAAATGAAAGTAAACTGTCCAGCCAGTTTATGACATTTCATTCTAGTAACTCAGTGGTGGGATTCAGCCAGTTCGCACCTCTTCGGGAGAACTGGTTGTTAACTCTCTCTAGCAGTTTGGTGAACTGGTTGTTGAAAGAAATCATTAGGGCAGAGAACCAGTTGTTAAATTATTTGAATCCCACCACTGTTCCTTCCACTTTTCATCCTCTACATCAGAGGTGGGTTCCTCCTGATTTGGTCTGGTTCAACTGAATAGGTAGTAATTCTGGCAGGTACGTGACCATACCAGTTCCGTTCTGTTCCCCCCTCCTTCACTTGTTAACAGACGACAGGCAAATAAAAGGAAAGGGAATTCTCTTTATCAGTTCTCAGTTTCAAAATGGCTGCGAGCCAAACTAAACTAATTAAAGTCTCTGCCAGAAGATAAACGGACTCAAACATAAATCTTTCTTATGGTAAATACAAGAAGAATCCAAATGGAAGCAAAGCCCTTCTTCCCAAAGTCTCTACAAATCAGGGTTACAGAAGTCAAACCACTTTTTGAAGTGCACAGCAAAGAAACCACACTCCAGGATCAAGGAACGTTGACTTCTATGAGCAGGGTGTGGCACGACCAGTTCTTTTATCCCTAAGGGAAGCCTCTAACGAGGCACATCTGGTTGCAATCTCCTCCTCGGAGTCCTCCGTTGTGCCTTACGTCGGTCAGCTCGTCTCCTACGTGCATCCTTAAAATACTCACAGAAGGGTTCTTGCTCAGCCTCTCTTGTCTCCTCCCCACTGCTCCAAGGCTCAGTCTCTCTTGTGTCCTCCCCACTGGCCCAAGGCTCAGCCATTACCTGGGGACCAACTAGTCTCTCTGAGCCCTGCTCGGAGGCAGACCCCTGTCCAGAACCCTCCTCCTCTTCGAAACATGACTCAAAAGCCCCCTCGCTTTCAGAGTCTGATAACAGCTCCCAAGGCTCTAGCCGAGTCACAACACAGTTCTATCCTTGGTGACGCCATCTTGATTTTCTGTTCTGCACATGCGCAGAACAATCTTCATTTTAAAAATGTAATTTTTTTACTACTAAACCAGTAGTAATGGCGGCCGGAACCTACCGCTGCTGTAGATCAGGGCTGTCAAACTTGCAGCCTGTGGGCTGGGTGCATCACACACTGGCCATGCACACACCCAATTTAGCAAAGGGGAAAAGGTCATGATATGTCACGAGATGATGATATGAGTTTAACACCCCTGCTCTAGATGGTGCCTTGTTTGTTCCAAAAGTCTATTTCCTTGTCCAAACCTTGAATTGAATTCAAACCTGTTGATCTATTTATCTATTTATCTATTTATCTATTTATCTATTTATCTATTTATCTATTTATCTATTTATCTATCTATCTATCTATCTATCTATCTATCTATCTATCTATCTATCTATCTATCTATTTATTTATTTAGGGTTTGTATGCCGCCCACTCTTGAGAGACTCAGGGCGGCTTACAGACAGAAAGGAAGGCGGAACATACAAAAATAAAAAAAAACAACATTAAAATTCCACAACATTCATAGCTTAGAATGGGGCTGGAAAAATCAACAGCCTCAAGCCTGCTGGAACAGCCAGGTCTTGGTCGCTTTGCGGAAGGCCGGAAGGGTAGTAAGGGTCCGGATCTCCACGGGGAGATCGTTCCATAGGGCCGGAGCAGCTACAGAGAAGGCCCTCCCCTGGGGAGTCGCCAGCCGACATTGACCGGCAGACGGCAGATGTAATATTTTTATCATGGGAAAGCGATGACGTTATGTTGGCTGGGTAAGAATGGAGGCTCCCTTCTGAACCTCTACAAGATTAAATAATTTTCCTTTCCTTTCCTTCTTCTAATTGCATCACCTTATCTCAAAAAGCAACACAGCACAAATGCGCTTGCAACGGTTTAGCAAATCGGTGCAAAACTCGGTGCTGGGAGGCTGCTTGATAAGACCCAGTGGGAGCTCCTTGCTCTGTCTCCTTTTAGCATTAACACTTACTGTATGATTAATATGATTCCTAAATTATAACTGCTCACGCTCATTGTCTGACAATGATTGATTGCTTCCCAAGTGCCCGTTTTATTAAGCAAACCTAGTGGGAAGAAAGCATAATAAAGCTATCCTTTCCAATCATTAGAATGGCATAAATGGTGAAATTCCTCACAGATTAGAGTCCCCATGGAGGGCTACATTAGAAAGAAAAAATGACACTTAGCTTACCCTGTTAGATCACATCTTTTTTCCACCTTTATAAAAAAAAAGCCAAAATGTTTGGGATTAACCCCACCACTTTTCATTCAGCTTCCCCATAGAGAGCTCATTTCACATACATTTGACAGTATGATCTTTCTTTCCGTACTAGCAGGGGTAGGCTTCAAAAGTTCCCGCAATGGGTTTGCTGTCCCATTGCTGGGTGGGCGTGGCCTAGTCAGCATCCTGCACCACAGTGTATTTTGCTCACCCCAGGTGCTGAACTCTTCCCCCGGACTCTGGAGGCCCCCTTCCAGAACCTCCAGTAGGCCCATTTTTCACCTTCCCCGAGCCTCCGTGTGTATCCTGCACTTACCTGAATCTGAAACGGGCCCTGTGGGGACTCCTGGGACCAGAGGGGTGAGGTGGGTGGGGCCAGCCAGGAGTGGGATTTGGGGGTTCTCCAAACTGCACAGAATCTTAGCTAGAGGTTCTCCTGAACCCCTGCAAACCCCCAGCAGCTCACCACTGGGCACAACCCTATGAATATAATGTCTGTCAAGATGCACCGGTAAATGTAGAAGCAACTTTTAAACAAAAACCTACAGCCATACCTTTGTTGGAATGTTTGCTTGAAAGAAACAGGAAGACGTATTTTGAAAGAGCAACTTATCATTAGATATTTGCTGACTATGACTCAGTCTCTCTTTGTTCAACAAACTGAACAGAACTGACAAGGTAGGCTCCAAGCTTATAGATGCCTCACTGGGAAAGGGAATGATTGTGGCCAACTCAAAGGAGGGAGATGTGATTATATCCCTTAAAAAGACTAAACAAATCTTCTCTGGATTCACAAACATCTCCTCTGGAGGAAAGCTGTAGTCCTGGTTTGAAGCCTTTGAATCAAAAGCTGGTCTATAACTTCAATCCAGGTTTGGTCTATGGGAGGGCTGTCAAACTCAAGGCCCGTGAGTCAGATCTGACCCGTGGGGTACTTAGATGTGGCCTGCGGAGCCACCCTGGAAACAGTGAAGGACCAGCCCACGGTGCTTCTGCCAGCGAAAATGGGCTCCCAAGCTCTGTTTCCGGCTGCAGTGGCCTCCTGCAACCTTCTCCTAGTGAAATTGGAGTTTCATGGATGCAGGAGGCCTCTGCAACTGGAAATGGAGCTCGGGAGCCTGTTTTGGCTGGCAGAGCACTCGGACCATTGCATGTTGATCTGGCCACGCCTCCTGGCCACACACACACACATCATGCCCCCCCCCAGGTCAAACACAATCCTGATGCAGCCCTCAATAAAATTGAGTTTGACACTCCTAGTCTAGGAAAGGGCACTGAAACAGTGCTAGTCATACTAATGAATGGCCCCTTTTGAGAATAAGATGTGAAAGTGTTTCCATTTGGTGTTGGCACAGTACGGGCGTACCAGTGCCTGCTGGGAGCACCAGGTACTGTTTCAGTACTGTGCTCTGGAGGGCCCACCTGCCCACCCTCCTTACCTGTAATTGAGCTGATTGGGGCTTTCTTGCATGCGCACAGAGTGTATGGCACCTGTGCAACACTCCGCTGAGCAGCTGGAGCATCATGAGTGGTAAGTACATATTCACATGCTGCGTGCATGCTACGCATGCTACTGAGCCGAGGTGGCGCAGTGGTTAGAGTGCTGTACTGCAGCCACTTCAGCTGACTGCAGTTCTGCAGTTCGGCTGTTCAAATCTCATCCGCTCAGGGTTGACTCAGCCTTCCATCCTTCCGAGGTGGGTAAAATGAGAACCCTGATTGTTGTTGGGGGCAATATGCTGACTCTGTAAACCGCTTAGAGAGGGCTGAAAGCCCTCTGAAGCAGTATATAAGTCTAACTGCTATTGCTATTGCTATTGCTATTGCTATTGCTATTGCTATTGCTATTGCTATTGCTATTGCTATTGCTATTGCTATTGCTATTGCTATTGCTATTGCTATTGCTACGTACATGCATGTGGTGGATGCTGGGCTCCATTGCAGCGTACCTGTTGCAACAGGATCCAGAACCCACCACTGTGTTGGCAGTTTGGATGTTATTGATCATGCTATCTCGCTTCATTAGGTATGGGAGATGCAGCTGGAAAGTAGATGCAGGGAACCTGAGGAGATGATAAAATTGGCTCCAAACTATCAAAGCTGAATGATGCCTTTCTGAGAGATTCCACCTTCTTATTTTATTGTCTTTGTCAATGCTATGTGTGTGCCATCCTTGTGAAATAAACGGTAGCTTGGACATTTTAGGAATAGACTCACTGGAGTAAGAATTGATTGGAAGAGATTAGGGGTTAGGATAATTAATCAGGAAGTTCTCAATACATAAACAGACAGAAATCCTCTTTCATTTCACCAAAGCTCTTCAAATATGCCTTCTCAAATGAGATAAAATCAACAAAGATGGAAGAACAACCGATATTATAAGTTTCATCTCCCTCCCACTCTCCACCACTGTTTTGAAATACCAAGTAAATTGCTTTCTGTGATTCAAAGGTGAACATATGAGTCACTCAGTTTTCCTTTATCGGTTTTGCCTGTCTGGTAAAAAGGTAAAGGTAAAGGTTCCCTTCGCACATCTGTGCAAGTTGTTCTCAACTCTAGGGGGCGGTGCTCATCTCCGTTTCAAAGCCGAAGAGCCAGTGCTGTCAGAAGACATCTCTGTGGTCATGTGGCCGGCATGACTAAACACCAAAAGAGCATGGAACACTATTACCTTCCCACCAAAGGTGGTTCCTATTTTTTCTACTTGCATTTTTTACATGCTTTCAAACTGCTAGATTGGCAGAAGCTGGGACAAGTAATGGGAGTTCACTCCGTTACGTGGCACTAGGGATTCGAACCACCAAACTGCCAATCTTTCTGATCGACAAGCTGAGCGATTTAGCCACTGAGCCACTGCTCAGTGTAGTCTACAGTGTAGTCTGGTACTGTAGTCTATTTTCCATATATCAGAAAGCTTTTGAATAACTGTAAAATGTTTTCCAGATCATCTTCTTTCAGCAGCCTTCAAAATGGCCAACTGATACCCAAAATGTTAGGGATGGAAGTTGTGGGTGATCCACAATAGTGTAGGTTTTTAAGATCCCTTTGATTATTCTTTTATTCTGACATCCAAATGCCACACCAATTAGTTCCATGGCATTCCCATTTATCTGTGGGGAGACTTCTCTTGATTCTAGAGCAGTGTTTCTCAACCTTGGCGACTTTAAGTCCTGTGGACTTCAACTCCCAGAATTCCCCAGCCAGCTGCTGGGGGATTCTGGGAGTTGAAGTCCACAGGACTTAAAGTCGCCAAGGCTGAGAAACACTGTTCTAGAGTCAGTCAAAACCAATTGAGTTCTTTCTTTTATACACTTCAGATCTCTCTCTCAATCAATTTTTGCCCTAAAATGCAACATTTTCTTTATACAGAAATAACACAACAGGGAGACCTAAGACCTTTTCATCCTCTTTTTTTTTTGTTTTTTTTTGGTAGCACAATTTAGTCAAATTGAAACCCCATATGGAGTCCTGCCAGAAAACAGCTCCACATTCATTTAGCTCCTTTCAGAATTTTCTCAGTTCTTGCAAGTTGCTCTTACTCATGCCATGCCCGGTTTGATAAAAAAAAAAAAGGTTAATAGTTCTTTACATTTTAAATGATTTTATCACTGAACTGGAATCATTGTTCACATTGCTTTGAGTTTTACCCAATCAGTTCAGAGGTGGTATTCAGCAGGTTCCAGGGACATGCAGTCAGGGGAGGCAGGGGAAGCGGGGTCTCACCAGTGTCATGAGGAAAAGAAAAGAATTTTTAAAATAATTAAAAAGGCTAAGGTAGTTGCTGCCAGACTCCAGAGTCACAGTGACTCTGAGTCTGCTTAGTGCTAACTGTAGTGGGAGGCGAGAGAACTATGGGCCTCCTTTGCATAAGAAATTTTTCGCCTTTTAACCCTTGCTCAGAGTTAAGCAAGGGTTAAAAGGTGAAAAATTCCTTATGCAAAGGAGGCACGTGATTCTCCTGCCTCCTGATCTGGGAGCAGCCAATCGTGCCTTGCCTAAGTAAGTTGCTTTTTTATTTAATTTTTTTACATTTTCATCATGGCAGGTGGACAAGAGGAGAGTTGAAATCCACAGCTGGAAAAGGTATGTGGATCGGACGGAGGGAGGGGGAGGATTCAAAATTATTGTAATTTAATTTGTAATTTAATTTTCGGAGGAGGGGGGGCAAGGCGGCAGAGCACGGCAGCGGAAGGGACGTTCTCGCCGCTGTGTCCAACAGGCCAGGCGTTTCATGTTTATGTCCACCATAAATGCAAGACACCTGGCCTGTTGGACACAGCGGTGGCGGGCTGGCACTTTCTTTCTTTTGCCAGGCCCATCGCACCCGCGTCCAGCCCGCTGGAGCTCGCAGCACTGGGGGAGGAATGGGCTGGGTGGGCTGGCTGGCTGGGGAGGGGGGAATCATGGCTGCTCAGACCACGATGGCAGGCTTTAAAGTGGTGGCAGGGCCCCAGCGGCAGGGCTTTAAAGTCTCGGTGCCATCCGCCATAGAGCGGGACCCGGTGCCGGGGCTTCAGCAGGGCTTTCGTGCTTGCCTCACTGGCCATGAAGCTCACTGTACGTCACTGACAGGTTCAGACCAGTTCTGGAGAACCGGTAGCAGAAATTTTGAGTAGTTCAGAGAACTGGTAAACACCACCTCTGACTGGCCACGCCCCCATCTATTGTCTGCCTCCTGAGTCCCAGCTGATCAGGAGGAAATGGGGATTTTGCAGTATCCTTCCCCTGGAGTTGGGTGGGAATGGAGATTTTACAGTATCCTTCCCCTGCCATGCCCACCAAGCCACGCCTACAGAACCAGTGGTAAAAAAATCTGAATCTCAGTTGATGAAAAATATTTTGGATATCTGCTTTTCTGATAGGCTTCTTGTTGTAGATGGGTTTGAAGGGATCACAGGAGCCAGGGAATAGCCAGCAAGATGGACTTTATTAAACATAAGCAAGGTGACAGCGAGCAACTGTCTCAGTCGGGGGGAAAAATCTTTAATGTCATTAATCTAAATTCCTTACTTCCAATCTGCACTTTAGTTTTAAGTTATTTATTTTACATGACTGTGCACAATAGCTCTCAGTTATGAGATAAATTACATGGCTAACTTTCCAGTTTTCATTTAAAAATTTGAGAACATTCCGTTATCAACCATTGTAATCAACTACTCCATTAATAAAAAGCAAAACAATAATAATAATCCAATATGAAGAAGAGCAAAGAAATGGTCCTCAATTGAAATTATACATTTTTAAAATGTTTTAATTATTTTGGAACAAGTGAATTTAACCTCTACTTTATCACAACATAATATGATCTCGTGTGTGTGTGGGGGGGGGGGGAAACAGTATCTTAGACCAATTTTTATATGAATTCATTTGATTTCTGTTCTAAAGATTGCAACTCACTTAGCCAAGCCATAAGAACTGTGAAGGTGTGAAAAGCAAAATAAAGAATTTGAATCTCAGGGGTATGCCTACAAAACAGAACGATGTTCAGGTAAGTATTACCTTATCTGGATTTCATCTTTCCATAGTCTTTCTCACTGCTTTTTCTAGACTTGATCTCTACTCTTATTTTTCTAGAGCAGTATTTCCCAAACTTGGCAGCATCTAGATGTGTGGACTGGCTAATGGGGGATTCTGGGAGTTAAAGTCCAAACAACTTTAAACTGCCAAACTTGAGAAACATTGTTCTAGGGCATAGACTGGACTCTAATTCAGGAGTCATGTTCAAGAAGAACATGGATTACTTCTTAAATGGACCAGAATGTTCCAGGAACGAAGCATCCATTTTTGTTGTAAAATAACCAATTTCTCATGACACCCTTGCACAATGAATTGTGACTTATTGAAGTTAAAATTAGTATGATCAAGTTACAGATAGGCTATGGTTTCAAAGTATGATGATCTAGATCCATGATGGAGAACCTCTGGCACGCGTGCCACAGGTGGCACACGGAGCCCTCTCTGTGGGCATGCAAGCCATTGCCCCAGCTGAGCTTCACTGTGCATATGCATGTGCCTCCCACTGGCCAACTGATTTTCAGGTCTCTGCCATGCATGCACGGAAGTGGGGTGCATGCGGGAGATGTGCGTTCATGCGCATGGGCAGAGGGTTTGTGCATGCATGTATATGGGGTGGATAGGAGCATGGGGGTGTGGTATGTCTCCCAGTGCCCTGTTTTTGATCCCAGGAGGCATCAGGGAGGCCTGCTAGGCTGAAAATGGGGCACAGGGGGGACATGTGCGCATGCGCAGGGAGGAAAGGGGCACGGGAGATGTCGCACACATATTGCATTTTGTCATCGCTTTTGGCATGCAACAACAAAAAGATTAGCCATCACTGATTTAGATAGAAGGAGGATGTTTTCCCAAGGTGGTGCAGTGGTTAAATGCAGCACTGCAGGCTACTTCAGCTGACTGCAGTTCAGCAGTTCGGCTGTTCAAATCCCACCAGGCTCAAGGTTGACTCAGCCTTCCATCCTTCCAAGGTGGGTAAAATGAGGACCCGGATTGTTGTTGGGGGCAATATGCTGACTCTGTAAACCGCTTAAAGAGGGCTGAAAGCCCTATGAAGCGGTATATAAGTCTAACTATTGCAATTGCTATTGCTATTTCAGGGTAGGATTCATGAAGCTTTAAGCATGAATCTGGCACTTTGTCTTCTCATCCAGAAAATGAAGCAAACGAATGGCTATTTCTAATAAGAATTGCTCCTATGGATCTAGCTCATGTTCTGCAGAAGTTTGGGACCAACTTACTTCAGGTAAGACAGAATAGTCAAGGAATGTAGAATTGTAGTTCAAAGGTTCTGGAGGATATCCCAGTGCCTATTTGGAGTCTCTTTAATTTGAAATATATATTTGTGCTTAGTCCTATCAACTATTTTCAAGCTGGACCTCACAGAAGCTTGATAGTACAACAGGTGGAAATGGAACAGCCTAGAACTGTTTTTGTTTCAAATAATGCACTGAAGTTTAGCTTATTTGTTCTTTTTAAAATCTTGGAATATTAAGTGGTTGCAAGCATTGGAAATGTTACACGTTTCCTTTTAAACTCTAGGGATTAATCCATTATGACAGCAACACTGGTAGGGATACCAACAAGTAACAGTGAACTAGGAAGGGAGGAAAAACTATATTTATTTAGTTAGAAAAGAGGCTCCATGAGTTATTTGCAAAATTACAAAGACTTGCAGCTTAAAGGGGCATGCTGCTGAGATACGAAACAAAAGTGTTTAACATTTCAAATATTCTAGGGATTTGTTTTGGAGACTGAACATAGTGTTTTATTCCATTATCTAATTCTGGTATTTAAGAGATCAATACTATCATGAGGACTGTAAACACTTCCTTTATAATGGGTGTCAAACGCAAGGGTCCGGCCCATGGGGTGCTTAGATCTGGCCCGCAGGGTTACCCTGGAAACAGTGAAGGACCGGCCCGTGGTGCCTCTGTCAGCAAAAACAGAGCTTGGGAAAAAGCTTCTTTTTCGCTGGCAGAGAGTTGCAGGAGATTATCGCAGCCAAAAAGGGAGCTCGGGAGCCCGTTTTCACTGGCAGAGTGCTTGGGCCATCACAGGAACCCCTGACACGAGTGGCATCAAGCTGGCCATGGCACGCTGGCCACATCCACCCTGGCCCCCTGAGGTCAAACACAATCCTGATGCAGCCCTCAATTAAATCGAGTTTGACACCCCTGCTTTATAACACGCATGCAGTGTTGAGTTGGGTTGAATGAACATCCAACTCAGGGGTGAAATTCAGCAGGTTGTGACAGGTTCTGGAGAACCGGTAGTGGAAATTTTGAGTAGTTCGGAGAACTGGCAAAAACCACCTCTGGCTGACTCCAGAGTGGGGTGGGAATGGGGATTTTGCAATATCCTTCTCCCATGAGTGGGGTGGAAATGGGGATTTTGCAGTATCCTTTACCTGCCACGTGCCCCAAGCCACACCCACAGAACCGGTAGTAAAAAATTTGAATTTCACCACTGATCCAACATAGATAGATAGATAGATAGATAGATAGATAGATAGATAGATAGATAGATAGATAGATAGATACATACATACATACATACATACATGATCAAAATTTTAGATCCCCTCTGCTGACATCATTGATTCGTTTCACAGATTTCAGTAGATTATTACTTTGCTTATTTTATTCTAGTTTAGGAAAAATATTACTAAATCTTATGGGAAACATCTCTTTTGGACAGATCAGAACTTTTTAGCAGTTCAACCAAAAAGCAATTTAATACATCTATTTGATTTCAAATTCCTTTAAAGTTTGTTTTTAAAAATACATCTGGAGAGAAATTCCCATGAAAACCCCCATCTGAAGATTGTTTCAAGCAATTTCTGGATTTAGAGTTTTTATCAGGGAATAAGCTATGAAGTTACAGGAGATATATATTTAATATAGGAATCAACACCTTTTTTTTAACTCTCCTCTTTAATGAGTAGCATTTAACAATAATTTCAGTTGAAAAAATATAAAGAACTATTATCACTGTAATTATTCCCATGAAACCTCTGGACCCCATGGTGTTTTAAATACAATTTTCAAAATTATTTCCAAAATGGCTTAAGAGCATTTGAGAGTAAAGAGCATCAGAAATGTTAAGATTTGGGTTTTTTTTCATTCAAGTTTTTTTTTATTTTTTAATACAAATTATACATATTATAGGAACAAAGAATTGTCTGGGTCTTTTCTTTTACATCCTCTCAATTACATAGTCCTTTTTACATCATAGTTTTGTTTTCATTTTCAGCCAAATTACTCTCTTCCATTATTTCCCATCTTTATAGTTATTTTTTCTTAATATATAAACAATAACGTCAATTGCCCCTTCAAAGTTACACCAAATTTTCCTTTCTTATTTTCTCCATTGCTATATTTTGCTATAAACAGCATACCTCCTCTAATTCAATTTAAGCACAGAGAGCATTACTTTCAATTTTTTTCTACCATTAAAATATACTATCATTTCTTTATTTCTTAATTAGTTACATAACAATAACAATCTTACTGCTGTTCTCTTTAGTCTACTAATGTAACTCTTTTCCCCTTTCTTCCTTTTTTAACCATTTTCTCTGTTAAGATTTGTTGATGACATACAGACATAAATGCCTCCTTTCACAGACTATTATTTGATAATGATCTATAGGGAAATAATTTTGCTCTTAGGTTAGAGGTAACTTAAAGGGTGGGCAACAGAATTTCATTTTCATTATTGCTTACAATAATTAGTCTTAAAAACCTCCAGTGATGAAACACTCAGAACTTCTGAAGGCAACTTCTGTTCCACTGGTTAATTGTTTTCACTGTTAGGTAGTTTCTCCTTAATTCCAGCTTCTCTCCTTGATTAGTTTCAATTCATTATTTCTTGTCTTGCTTTCTGGTGCTTTGGAAAAAAAAGTTGACACTTTCTTCTTTGTGGTGGCCCCCTCAAATACTGGAGTACTGCTATCACGTCATCCCTAGTCATTCTTTTCTCTAGACTGGCCATGTCCAATTCCTGCAACTGTTCTTCGTGTTTTTGTCTCTAGGCTGCAACCCTACATCCGTGGCATATCTCTGGTCTACTAATTTAGTCACTTTGTCGAAGAATGAAATAAGTTCGGTTTGGCATGATCTGTTTTTAACAAACCCATGCTGGCTTCTAGTTATAATTCTAGCTATAGAATTCTAGCTAGATTTCTAGCTATAATTCGCGAGCTGCACTGGTTACCGATCGGTCTCCGGATACGCTTCAAGGTGCTAGTCGTAACTTATAAAGCCCTTCATGGTATTGGACCTGGGTACTTGAGAGACCGCCTGCTGCCAATTACCTCCCAAAGACCCATTAGATCACACAGGGTCGGCCTCCTCCGGGTTCTGTCTACCAGCCAATGCCATCTGGCTACTACCCGGGAGAGGGCCTTCTCTGTGGCAGCTCCAGCCCTTTGGAACGAACTCCCCGCAGAGATTCGGACCCTCACCTTTCTCCAGGCCTTCCAAAAAGCCGTTAAAACCTGGATGTGCCGGCAGGCCTGGGGTTGATGAGTTCCCTTCCCCTCTTGACTTGTGTGGCTGTGTGACTCTTGGCTATTTTAACTACTTGTATTGTACTTTGTGTTCCCTTTCCCCCTTGAGTTGTTCGCCGCCCTGAGTCCCCCTGGGAATAGGGCGGCATATAAATAAAACAAATCTAATCTAATCTAATCTAATCTATTTGTTTCTAAGTGTTTGCAGATCTGTTTTCTGGTTACCTTTTCCAATATCTTCCCAGGTATTGATACTAGGCTGATTGGTCTGTAGTTTCCAGGATCTGTTTTCCCCCCATTTTTGAAGATGGGGATCACATCAGCTCTTTTTCAATCCTCAGGTAGTTCCCCGGTGCTCCAGGATTTTTGGAAGGTATGGTACAATGGTTCAGAAATAACATCTGCCAGTTCCTTCAGAACTCTTGGATATAACCTGTCAGGTCCCAGTGATTTATATTCGTCAAGATCAGATAGGTGCTCTCTTACCAATCTCTTTCTTATTTTAATTTTTATTTTGAATCTGTCTTTTAGAGTTATGCTTTTGGTAGGTTGGGCTACAGTTTCCTTTTACATGAAGACTGACTCAAAACGCGAAATTTTTGTCCTGGGTATAATACCAGAGGGGTATAAGAAAGATATACTTTATTTAATTATTCATGTACTAACTGTGGCGCGCATAACTTATGCACAATATTGGAAAAAAGAAAATACACCATCAGAGCTAGATATAATCAGAAAAGTATTGGCCTGTGCGGAAGTAGATATGCTCACTCTTGAACTTGAAAACAAAGGGGAATCAGAATATTTTGAAGTCTGGAATAAATTTTATGACTGGTATAAGACAAGGTGACAAGACTGGAACAAACTGTATATATTGTGATTGGGCAGAAGGATTGATAATGTATTAAGTAGGCTAATTGTCAATAGTTGTGACTAGCTGTATATAATGTGAATGTATAGTCACTCAGACCTCGCGGTACTGCATTGTTTTAAATGTAAAAATAATAAAAAATATATTGAAAAAAAAAGACTGACGCAAAGAATGAGTTAAGCAGTTCTGCTTTCCCTCTGCTGCCTGTCACTTCATTGCCATCTTCTCTCTTTTTCTTTCTCTCTTCTATGCTTTTTTGGGCTCTTAAAAAACTTTTGCACAAAAGGCCGAATCTACTAGGCAGATTCGAGCCAGGACACCAGCAGCAGAAGCCACTTCGTGAGTTAGAAAACCACTTTTCTTTTTTGTAGTATTTTTTTTAAATTCAACATTTTCAAAAGATACTGGATTGTGCAGAGATGAATAGGTTGATACTGAAAATAAAGGATAAAGAGGAATCAGTGTACTTCAAGACATGAGGAAGATGTCTAGAGAAAGGAACCTAGAAAAGAAAGTAAGGAGAAAATACAGAACTCAGACGAGGTACTATTAAATGGAAAATAGGTGGGGGGAGGGAAGAAGGGGAAAACAGAAAAGAAAATATTAAATATACAAGTATATATTCAAGAGCGAGATATAAAGGGTGAAAAATATAGTTGGATAAATTAGTGAATAAGAAATGATGCAAAATTATATTTGGGTTTGTGCAAATACCATCCCAAGAAAACATAAACTGAGATTTGAAAGAGACACCTACAACAACAGAAAAAGAAGGAAAGGAAGAGAGGAGGAGAAGAGATGATAGGAAGAGGAGGGAAGGAAGATAGAGGTAAGGAGAGGAAGATGGAAGGGAGAAGGAGAGAAGGAGGGAGGGTAAGAAGAGGAAGAAGAAGCAGGAGAGAGGTAAGGGAAAAAGGAAGGGAAAGGAGAGGAGGAAGGAAGAAAGTAGAGAAGGGAGGGAGAAAAGAAAGGCAAAATAAGGTGGTATTACGACAGGTGGAAGGGATGGTAAACAAAGCAACCCAAACAGTATGCTATAACCCTGTTAATGGAATGACAAATGTATAAGAATGATGAATGTAAAAAAGAATAATAACTATGTGAATGTATATTTATAATTGTACATAGAGAACAAAAAATTAAAAAAAACAAGAAAAAAAGATGTTAATAAATTGACACAGAAGTAATGGCAATTATACAGTTAGCATAGTGCTAGCCACAAAAACCAAAATAATCTGCTGATATACAACAGGGGTGTCAAACTCAAGGCTTGTGGGCTGGATCTGGCCTGTGGGATATTTAGATTCGGCCTGTTGGGCCACCCTGGGAACAACGAAGGATTGACTTGTGGTGCCTCTGCCACCAAAAATGGAAGTCGGGGAGGCCGCATGTGGCTGCCCGGGCTCCGTTTTTGCTGTCAAGGGGCTGCAGAAAGCCATTGCGGCCGAAAACAGAGCCCGGGTGGGCGACGCGCAGCCCACCCCCCAGCTTTTTGCTGGCAAAGGGCTGGAGGCCATTGCAGCTGAAAATGGACCTTCAACAAATGGTGTCGTGCTGGTCATGCCCCCTGGCCACGCCCCCCCACAGCCCCCTGAGGTGCAACACAACCCTGATGTGGCCCTCAATCCAATCAGGTTTGACACCCGTGATATAGCAGGACATCCCTTTCAAAAGATCAAGCCAATTCCTGTGTATATGAGGGGAGGAAAACCCACTGGACCATTCGGAGAAATGGCCATCTTTTCACCAGATCCTCCTAGAGCTGCCTTCCATGATTCCTGCTAAGGAAGCCCTAGAATTGATTTCTTCCACTACAGGAGGAAAGGCAGCAGAGAAACCTTAATTACAAGACTTAATCACAAGACTTAACTTGGGAAATGTGTGATCCAGATCGCATGCAGCTTTGGGATTCGTGCGGCACAGCAGTACTACGAAAGTGTCAAAGAAAACACACAGTTCTGAATATATATCTTTCATTTGTCTCACTTACACTTGCTTGCAACTAGATCTTATGTATCTTGGCTCCATGTATGTGCGTGGCTAAGAAGATAAAATCCCAAAATCTGAGTTCTGTAATATATTGTTGTGGTCCCAATGCAGCGGGGAAAATCAGGTCTTTATCAGCAAAGGCTTTTCCAAGGCCTATCCAATACTCATTTTTCCAAAATAACAACGATACAAATAGGTTTATAATTTCAGTGATTGCTGGGTGATGGTCTGATGTTGTTATAAATCATTAATAAGGCTCTTATGACAAACAAAATATTATCATTGGTCATATATTTATTTACTATATTTATGGGACATGGTGGCTCAGTGGCTAAGATGCTGAGCTTGTTGATCAGAAAGGTCGGCAGTTCTGCGGTTCGAATCCCTAGCGTCGTGTAATGGATTGAGCTCCTGTTACTTGTCCCAGCTTCTGCCAAGCTAGCAGTTCGAAAGCACGTAAAAAATGCAAGTAGAAAAACAGGAACCACCTTTGGTGGGAAGGTAACAGTGTTCTGTGCATCTTCAGCATTTAGTCATACCAGGCACATGACCACGGAGAGGTCTTCGGACAGTGCTAGCTCTTCAGCTTTTAAATGGAGATGAGCACTGTCCCCTAGAGTCAGGAACGACTAGCACATTTGTATTTGTATTGTATTTGTATTTAATAGATTTATAGGCCGCCCAATCCCGAAGGACTCTGGGCAGCTTACAGAAGTAAATTTTAAAAAAGAATTAAAAAACAGAGGAAACAGATTAAAACCACATCATGCACCCAGTCTGGTCGGGGCTGGACATCAGCCATGAGGTCAACAGCCCCAGGCCTGCGGGAATAGCCAGGTTTTGATAGCCTTTCGGAAGGGGAACCTTTACCTTTACCTATATTTATATCCCATTACAATTCCACAGAACCAGTAGTAAAAAAAATTGAATTCCACCAGTGGTCATCATGTAACTTCTCCAAGGTCATCTCTACACGGGACCATAGTCCTGAGGGTAACCTGATGCCAAGCAACTTGGACGTGGCAATCTTAAAAGTAGCTTTAGAATTGTACCCGGAAGCTTATTGCTAGCAAGTAAAGGCATATACACTAGTGATGAAATTCAATTTATTTTTACTACCGGTTCTGTGGGCGTGGCTTGGTGGGTGTGGCAGGGGAAGGATACTGCAAAATCTCCATTCCACCCCACTCTGGGGCCAGCCAGAGGTGGCATTTGCTGGTTCTCTGAACTACTCAAAATTTCCAACACCGATTCTCTGAACTACTCAAAATTTCCAACACCAATTCTCTGAACTACTCAAAATTTCCAATACCAATTCTCTGAACTACTCAAAATTTCCGCTACCGGTTCTCTAAACTACTCAAACTCTCCGCTACCGGTTCTCCTGAACCTGTCAGAACCTGCTGAATTTCACCCCTGATATAAGCACATAAGCTGCCTTTTCTGATAAATCAACCGTATTTCTAACAAGCTGTGTATCAAATAAAGAGTTTGCATTTGGCAGTTGGTATGGCAGAGAGTGCCAATGAAAACAAAGACAGGCCCCAAATGCAAAGCTTTTCTAAACAAGGACCTCTGCAATTACCACTAGAAGCTCTTGGACTTGGATTGGAAACCCAGATCTGTATTTTGAGGGTATTTTGTGTTTGTTTCCAAAGAAAGGGCCAAGTCGTGTTCAGCCAAATGACAATAACAAAAGAGAAACAGGCAAAATAATAGGTGGGAGAAAAACATTGGAATACCCTTTCATTCATTAACAACAAAGCTCCCATTTCCTTTCTGATTGTTTTGCTTTTCAGGCTCGTTCGTTTTCTCCTTGCTCCAGTCTGGAAGCGTGAAGACCACATTTTGCACACCTGCGTTATATAGGCATTAGTAGGTTATGAGGTTTCAAGTGCAACTTTCCTTATCTGGGCAATCTGGATTTTAATTCCCTGACTCCCCTACTCAGTATTGCAACTGCTGAGAATTCTGGGAGTATATAATTCATTGTATTATTTAACAAAAAAAAATGCATGTATGATCTGACCTAGACTTCCCCCAAAAGTACAAAGCAGATTCTTGGTCCCGACAAAACCCCTTTTATTAAACGAATGTGAATTCCTCTCATTCACATTCAGCAAAGCTTGGAAAGATGCCATGTAAATATTTTCCAAACGCAGTGCAGTGCAAGGAAAGACTTGGCACAGAGTCTCTGAGATTCACAGACAGATCTTCACACTCTTGAAATGAACAAACAAATGAACCAACGAATTGTTTCCTGCAAAAGCCCACTCCCCTTTCACTCCTCTTTTATTTCCTATGGGAGGGGCCATTCTCCGTCTACCTGTGTCTTTACTCCCAAGTCAACCCTGATTTCTTAGCTCTTCTTTTCTTCCTGCAACTCTGCACATGTGCACACTGGGAACAGGCTCCAGCTGTTCCTCTGCCTCACTTCTATCTAGCTCCAAAGGCATCTGAGAACCGCCAGATAGTCTTGGTCCCACCTCTGCCTCTGATGCAGAGCCCTTGTCCCAGCCTTCCTCAGACTCCAGGACTGGCCCATGTTCCTCCCCAACCTCCTCACTGTCTGACTCTGCTGCCAGCTCCGCTAGGCACTGGCGGGCCAAAACACTGTACACTATGTCAGAGTTCACCAATGTTTCCAGCTTTGTGGTGTTTCCGGTGGCGGAAAGGAGATAGTTAATGCAAATGGCTAGCAAAAGTTTTGCGCGCTGAACTGGCGGTAATGCCGGCAGCAACCCACCCCTGGATCAGAGTACAACCAAGAATCCTAAGGCAGCTCTAACTTTATTGTAAGATGACATTTCTAGACTCTTGCACCCCTCATGTCTTGGGGAGAGGGAAAATGGGCCTCCTAGAAGTTCTGGGAGGACAGAAAGTGGCCCATTTCTGACGCCCGGAGGTTCTCCGGAGCTTGAAAAAGGTACTTTTTGCCCTCCCAGAGGCTCAAGGAAAGCCTCCGGAGCCTGGGGAAGGCGAAAACAGCCCTGCTGCCATGGTGCAGGAGGACGATTAGGCCACACACCCCATGGCCCCGCCTACCCTGCAACTGGCAGAGAACCCACTGCTGAAACTTTTGAAGCCCACCTCTGCCTGTTACACTTATCCTTTCTAGTGTGTAATGCTTTCTCACAGAGTTTTCCCAGGGTCTTTCATTTTTTTTTCATTTTCCCTTTATTTGTATGCCGCCCTTTTCCCTGGGGGGACTCAGGGCGGCTCACAGTTCAAAAAAGGGGAGGGGGGAAGGACAAACAATGTTCCAACATGAAGACAATACAACATATTAAAAAGAAAAACACAACAGTCACACAATTCGAGTGGGGTTAGAATCTTAACCCCAGGCCAGCCGGGACAGCCAGATCTTTAAAGCGGCGCGGAAGGATTGGAGGGTGGTGAGGGTCCGAATCTCCACGGGGAGTTCGTTCCAGAGGGTCGGAGCAGCCACCGAAAAGGCTCTCCTCCAGGTAGTTGCCAGTCTACACTGGTTGGATGATGGAATTCGTCTTTAGTTTCTCCACCATAGTTTGACACCAATACCACCGGGTCTTCCACCAGAGATGTCTCAACTGAGCCCTCCCAGAGATAGAAGCCAGATGATGTCACTTACAAATACGGTGCCTTTCCACCAAGGATCAGAGGTGGTATTCAGCTGGTTTGGACCAGTTCACCCAAACCAGTTGTGGAAATCGCAGGTGGGCCTGCAGTCAGAGGCCATGCACTGAAGGCTGAGCGCATGTGTGGACGCTTGGGCACTCACATTTGCGAACCGGTAGGGAAAATAAGTGAATACCACCCCTGCCAAGGATGCTATCCTCACATCAAAGCCACATGTTACAGATACCTGTCTCCGAGTCTCTGCTTGGTGACTTTATTTCTGCACAGTACATTTTGCAACATTTTTCACATGAAGCTCAAACCAATTGTTATTGTTGTTATAATTACTATTACTACTATTGGAAAGGGCCACTGGGTTCAATGTTAAAGAGAGTTAGGCGTGTTTACTACCCTCCCCAGACTCAAGAGGAACAGCTTCCTTTGCTTTTATTTATGGCCATAAGGATAATCCAGGGGTGAAATCCAGCAGGTTCTCACAGGTTCTGGAGAACCGGTAGCGAAAATTTTGAGTAGTTTGGAGAACCGGCAAAGGCCACTTCTGGCTGGACCCAGAGTGGGGTGGGAATGGAGATTTTGCAGTATCATTGCTCTGCCACACCCACCAAGCCACGCCCACCAAACCAAACCACTCCCATCAAGCCATGCTCAGAGAGCCGGTAGTAAAATAAATTGAATCCCCACCCCCTGGGATAACCTTTACACTGCAAAATTACTGGAATAATTGCAGCTGGCTTTTCTCTTCCATCTGCTTCAGCTCCAATTATTAAAGCATCCGGATTAGACAAGGGAGAACCTTTTCTTGTTAACAGTGTTTTAAACATACATCTATTGACACTTGCACAAGTAATCAGAAAGATTATATGGTAAGCAATTAATGGAATATTTTATTTTTTTCCCAGTTGCTTTTGGCAGTCATTTTCCTTTGCGCGATGCCTGGGGCTGGATGCTCAGTCAGCCTCAGAAGCAATTTCTTCTTCAGAATAGCTACTGAGCTGTTCACATCGTGATCAAAGAGCCAGCAGATTCCAGTCATGCTCCATCAGCATCTTTTAGAAACTTCTGTCTCACAATGGAGATGAAGTCTTGTGCTTCCCTGAAAATAAGACAGGGTCTTATTTTCTTTTGATCCTCGAAATAAGCGCTTAGCCTTATTTCCAGGGAGGTCTTATTATTTTTGAGGTGCAGAAGGCGGCGAGCGTGGTCACCTCGTGGTTGCTGCGGTGTTGCAATATTTTTGGGGAGGGCTTATTTTCAGGGGAAAGCTTATATTAGCGCATGCACTCAAAAGCCCGATTGGTCTTATTATCCAGGGAGGTCTTATTTTCAGGGAAACAGGGTAGCAAGAACAGGGTTGGCTTTCAGAAAGCTGCTTTTGATATGTGCCCAATTTTAAAAGACTTAGTCCATTTTTAAAAAATAGTAATTAAGCAAAAAGAAGTGCTTCTACAGGATGTCCAAGGTGGTGCAGTGGTTAGAGTGCAGTACTGCAGCCACTTCAGCTGACTGCTAAGCTGCAGTTCGGCGGTTCAAATCTCACCGCGCCAAGGTTGACTCAGCCTTCCATCCTTCCGAGGTGGGTGAAATGAGGACCCAGACTGTGGGGGCAATATGCTGACTCTGTAAACCGCTTAGAGAGGGCTGAAAGCCCTATGAAGCGGTATATAAGTCTAACTGCTATTGTTATTGCTATGTCCTGCAAGTCCCTTGGACTGCAAAGCAATCCAACCGGTCAGTCCTAGAGGAGATCAACCCTGACTGCTCTTTAGAAGGCCAGATCCTGAAGATGAAACTCAAATACTTTGGCCACCTAATGAGAAGGAAGGACTCACTGGAGAAGAGCCTGATGCTGGGGAAGATGGAAGGCAAAAGAAGAAGGGGATGACAAAGAATGAGGTGGCTGGATGGAGTCACTGAAGCAGTAGGCATGAGCTTAAATGGACTCCAGAGGATGGTAGAGGACAGGAAGGCCTTGAGGAACATTCCACATATCAAAGATCTACTCCCTTCAGACAGAGCCATAGGAGGAATTGCCCAAAGCTCCTTTATTATATCATCATCCAGCAAGGCTCAACCAAGCCTGGGACACAGACAACCTACAAAGTTACATCCCTGCATGGCCCCATGGGAGTCTGACAACCAATCAGAGCACAAGCTCAAGTTCAAAAGCCCAGAGACGGCATAAAACCCAGGCACTCTCAGCATCCCTTCCCTTTTTGCCCAGCATCTCGAACCATGTGGTCCTGTCCACCATTAAAACCATCTTTCCAAGCAGCCTCCATATTTCCAGTGTCTTTCTCCTCATTTGGAACTGAACCCAGATGGACATTTCTTCCAAAAGTGGGTTAACACAGCCGTGGCACGTCAAAACCGCGGTCCACTAAAGCGCGCCCGATTAAAGCGCGTACGTGACGTCATCAGCAGCACGACAAATACGACCGCGGAGAAAAAAGGGCGCTTTAAAAAGCGCTTTTAAAGCAAGCCGATTCACATAAAGGTAAGGGTTAGGTTTAGGGTTAGGGTTAGGTTTAGGTTTAGGGTTACGTTAAGCGTTAGGGTTAGGTTTAGGGTTAGGTTAAGGGTTAGCGTTAGGTTTAGGGTTAGGTTAAGGGTTAGGTTTAGGGTTAGGTTTAGGGTTAGGTTAAGGGTTAGGTTTGGGGGGGTTAGGTTTAGATTTACGCGTTAATTTTAAGTTTACCGCTCACAGCGTGCTGTTTTCGTCGCGCTGTGATGACGTCACGTACGCGCTTTCGTCGAGCGCGCTTTAGTCTACCGCGGTTTTGTGGTGGAACCTAACACAGCAGACCCCACCCTTTTGGGTACCAGGACCCGGTTCTGTGGAGATATATTTTTACGCAGACCAGAAGGGTGCAGTTTCTTATGCTGCCAGTATCCCATGGATGGGGCTTGGGCCCAGTTCCTGACATGCTGTGGCCCAGTGCCAGTCCACAGACCAGGGGTTGGGGACTCCTGCCTTAAAAGTTTGGTAGTTCTCTGCATAACCATTTAATTTGTTAGTTTGTGTATAACCAGACACATACATTTAACCCAAACTAAGAACTGTGTGTGTGTGTGTGTGTGTTTGTGTGTGTGCGTTTGCGCTAGATTCTAATTTCATTTACTTTTTTATGGAGGGAGTGAGGAGTGTGGAAGCGCGGACACACATACATACATACATACATACATACATACATACATACATACATACCAGGAGTGGGTTTCTCGCCCCGTTCCAACCGGTTCGGTTGGAACGGGACCAGCGGCGTCCTCATGCACGCGTGCAGTGCACGCATGCGTACTAGCGTCTGTGCAATGCTCCAGCTGCTCCTGGAGGATCGCGCAGGTGCTGTATGTGTCCTGCACATGCGTGGAAGCGCAGAACTCATCAAAACCGGGTAAGGAGCGCAGGCGGGCGGGTGGGCCCTTCGCCGTTCCCGGAAGTTACTTACTTCCGGGTTCACCGACCAACCGGTTCGCGGGGACCGCCACAAACCGGTTGAAACCCACCCCTGATACATACATACATACAGACACACACACACACACACACACACACACACACACACATCTCAAACTGATGCTTTCACTCCCATAAAAATCTATAGAGATTCGTAGTCATCCAGGTTACGGTTGTCCCAAAGGTGCTTTTTCAGGAGCCAACTGGGCTTGCTCGTTTTTTTCTTTTGAAGACATTTCGCTTCTCATCCAAGAAGCTTCTTCAGCTCTGACAGGATAGTGGGAAATGGAAGGATTTATTATTCCTTGCAGTCATTTGCATCCTTTTAGAGGGCCATTGAAGGATTTGGAGGTTTAATTTTCTCTCTCTCTCTCTGGAAATCCATTCCTACTCCCACACCATTTAAAGGGCCTTCATCCCAATCACTAAAAATCTGTAGAGATAAAAGTCTGTAGAGTGAAAAACAAGAAAGTCTCCCGAAAAATCACCTTTGGGGCTTCACTCCCGTAATTCACAACAATCTCAACTGGTGGGGAAATGGAGGGCACCAGTCTGGAGGAATCTGGAGAATGGGAAGTGTTCTTTTAAAAGTCACACTAGTTGCAATATTATTTTTAATCACGCAAGGCGATTGCATTTTAGTTGTATCATGTCTGTGGGTGGCACTTTCATGTAAATCTCGAGCAGCAGACCTGCTATTAACTTGTGTGATTCCGCTGGTGTAAGAGAGGGGCTAATAGCTGCTTGAAGAGCTGATGGGGGGAGAGGGGGAAACTCTAAAGCAGCATTGAAGTGAATATGTAGAGAGGAAAATGTTCCTTGCTACGGAATTGTAACGAGTTCCCCTTTCACAGGCCTTTATGTGTGTTTCTGTCCCTCCGTGGTGTTCATCCCAATATTTAATGCAAATGAAGCCTTGTTTTAATGTTACACTGAGTACTGTTCCTGAAAGAAACACCTTCGTTTTATGCAACAACCGTAGCTGTCAAGTGAATTGAAAAGAAATCATAGCTCTCAACTGATCTAAAATCAAGGTTTTGCAATGAAAATGTATTGATGAAAGAAATGTCCTTCTGGGTTCGGCTCCAAGTGCGGAAAAAGACACTGGAGACATGGAGGCTGCTTGGAAAGATGGTTTATTGTTGGACAGGGTCACATGGCTTGAGTCCTAAACAGAAAAGGTGATCATATGCTTCATGTTGGAGGAGAAGAAGGGAAGGGCTGAGAGAGGGGCTTGCTAGGCTTTTTATAACCTGTTCAGTCCCACCTCTCTGTTTCCTGTTCCTGTGTAAGAAATGTATTCTGATTGGTTGTCAGACTCCCATGGGGCTATGCAGGGGCTACTCTCTAGGCTGTGTTTTGAATCCAGGTATGGATGAGTTCTCAGATGCCATGTGGTCAGTTGAGTAAAGGGCCAATATTATCATGCTTACCTGTAGCTGCTGGTGAAGTCTTTATTATGTAAAGTGGACTAGCCTGACCGTCTTAATGGCCCATTAACAGTGGGGATGGGCAGGAAGCTACAGGCAACTATTCTGTCTTTTAAAACATGTTTCTTCCTTTTCACATCCAGAGAAATATTCTGCCTTTTCAATATTTCCTAGGATATTTCATTTTTCTGGGAGAGGGCTGGATGATAACTTCCCACAGTATAATAAAAATTAAGCTAAATTTAGTTAAAAATTAAGCTAAATTTAGTTAAAAATTAAACTAAATTTAGTTAAAAATTAAGCTAAATTTAGTTAAAAATTAAGCTAAACTAGTAGTATGTATAAAATGAAGCGACAATAGCTACAGTTAAATAATGATTAATAATAACAATACATATAGATATATTAGTTTGATAATATGAAATTTTATATGGACAATATATGGAGATTATGAGAGGAGGTTTTAAAGCTTTATCTAGAATAGATAATCTTGTCTCCTTTAATCTCATTATTAAAAGTGACCAAGTAATTGAGTGTTGGTGTTGTTTATATTTATGTTTTAAACAGTCTTGATTGAACTCCTTTTATTAAAAGAAATTTGTATCTTGCTGCTGTAGTTGAATGTTCAAAATTCATAGTTCCCCATAATACATTTACAGCAATCATTTGTAATATGTTTATGCAAAGAAGAAACAAAAATAAGGTCATACCCCCTAACCATCACATTCAAAATATTTAATTCTGCCTTATTTTTAATAAATAATTACCCTTTGGCCACAGAAAATAATATTCATCAGCCTTTTTATTATTTGGTAGCTATTCAAACCATAAATGCAAAGTGAGCACATTTTTAAAGCACAATTATAAATCCAGAATAAATCCCAACATTGCTAGTTCGTACCCGACCCATCACACCCACAGTAATTAAGCATTTTAGTCATTGGTTCTATATTTAAGATTTTACATCCTAGTTGTAATTATGTGAGTTGTTTTTAAATGGTCATGTCATACCTCTCTAGTACAGATATATTTTTATTGAGGCAGATTAGTCATATATATGTACACGTTGTTTAGCGATAATTCCATTGTCCTTTTTATCAAGTTGTCAGTGTTGTAATGCAGTTGTGTATGGAAATCAATTTCCATCTACTCAGCCCTTCATTTTATTTGATCAGTTTGCATAACTGACCTTTCAAAAATGTCTCAGGATGGCATAAAGTTAAAGCAACAGAACACACCCACTGAAGGAAAACCAAAAATAAGATAATCATATAGGATGGGATCAGAAATGTTTCTGATTCAATGGTCAGCGGGAAAAGGAAATCGTTAAGACCTTATAAAATACAAGCCATTCTCTATTCTGCTTAAGGAAGACATAAAGCAGGCCTGTCAAACTGGATGCGTCACGCACAGGCCACGCCCACCCCAGTTCCGCAAAGGCAAAGAATGTTGTGATACATCATGATGCGTCACGTGACACGATCGAGTTTGATACCCGTGGTATAAAGGCAACAAAGAATCCATCATTTCACAGATATTTTCTTACCAGATTCCTCAATAGCAATAGCACTTAGAGTTACAGACCGTTCAGTGGTGGGATTCAGCTGGTTCGCACCTATTCGGGAGAACTGGTTGTCAACTTTCTAAGCAATTCCGAGAACCGGTTGTTGGAAGAAATCTCTTTTTTTTTTCCACTTTAAAGGGCTAATCCTGTAAGGAAGGCAGGAAGGAAACATTCTGGTGTGGTTTCTAGCCTAACCTTTATTGCCCTGCTTACAGAAACTGCCTCTCCAGTTAACCCTTATTACATTATAACAGTTAAGGTGAAGTGCTCATCAACGTGAATGACGTTGAGTTGGCCATGCCCACCCAGTCACATGACTACCAAGTCACACCTACCCAGCTGGTCATTAGGGCAGAGAACCGGTTGTTAAATTATTTGAATCCCACCATTGAGATCACTCCACAGCGCTTTACGGTACTCTCTAAGTCTCTCTAAGCTAATAAACAAAAGACATGATAGCATTGTCATTTGTGGTTTAGAGTTCAGAAGGAAATGATGTTGAAAAGCAATTATGAAATTATAATAAATTATTTAAAAAATGAAAAACAAAACAAAACCATGAATTAAAAGATGGCCCCAAAAGAACGCTGGGCCAGATCCACCCGCTGAGCTACCAGTCTGCTGGTTTTTTTTATCTGCAAAAGCTTTGAAAAAGTTAAAACCTGTCCAATCAAGCAGAAGAGGAAACCTCACTTCCTTCTGTCACTTAGTGGCCTGAACTTTTGGCCTTCCATTTGAATTAGCCACGTCTTTATCCATTATCATGAGCTATTTTTTGAACCTGATTGCAGATATAATTGAGCCGTGATATTTATATGTCTGGAGTACATTAGATTTTTCCCCCTCTTGTTCTAGGCAGCTGACCTTTTCTTCATGGAAACAGCTTCATTTTCATCATGTTAACCTCTGTGTCACTTATGATGGTTTACAATAGGAAACAAGGTAGAAGAAGTAAATAAATACGAGGGGAAGGTAGTCAAAAATTCAAAGGAGCAATCTGCAATAATTAACAACTCTGAGATGAGCTTAGTTTCTGGGAATTTGATAGGAAAATCTGTGGATTTTTTTTTTCCTGGGAAGAATATAGAGGGGGCTTGCCGCTGTAACCTGGGATTCCCTGGAGAATTCTGGAGAAACTACCTAATACCTCCTTCATACAGAATTATCACTAGAGCAGTGTTTTTCAACCTTTGTGTAAAGGCACACTTTTTTCATGAAAAAAATCACAAGGCACACCACCATTAGAAAATGTTAAAAAAAATTAACTCTGTGCCTATATATAAAGTAATTCTCCCACGGCACACCTTACACTATGTCACGGCACACTAGTGTGCCATGGCACAGTGGTTGAAAAACACTGCACTAAAGGATAATATTTAATTACCACTTAATTGTTAATCATGACTATTTGGCCAATCTATTTTAAATGTTAAAATATAAAAATAAGTGGTTCATCCGGAGGAAGGCAGTTGTACCTGATTTATGCCATTCTGAATTTGCATTTAATTAAGGGAGTGGCGGTGAGGTTTTTTTGGTTCAGCACTTTTGATCATCACATCATTTTGTTCATTAATTTAGTTTAATTCAAGACAACAGAATCAAATCCGTACTGTTTTCCTCTCTTGTCAAAAAGAAGGAAACAGTAAGGATCTGATTTTGCTGTCTTAAATTAACCTAAATGAGATTAACGTGCCTATTAATCGATTAATCAATGAAGAGAGAGCTAGCTTAGTCAACGGTTAAGGCAAACTAGAAATTTTTGCTGTTGTTAGTTGCAAAGTCGGGTCCGACCCATTGCAACCCCAGGGAGAACTTTCCTCCAGTCCTTCCTGTCCTCTTCCATCCTCTGAAGTCCATTTAAGCTCATGCCTATTGCTTCAGTGACTCCAACCAGCCACCTCATTCTCTCTTGTCCCTTTCTTCTTTTGCTCTCAATCCTTCCCAGCATGAGGCTCTTCTCCAGTGAGTCCTTCCTTCTCATTAGGTGGCCAAAGTAATTGAGTTTCATCTTCAGGATCCGGCCTTCTAAAGAGCAGTCAGGGCTGATCTCCTCTAGGACTGACCAGTTTGATCGCCTTGCAATCCAAGGGATTTACAGGAATCTTCTCCAGCACCTGAGTTCAAAGGCCTCAATTCTTTGGCGCTCAGCCTTTCTTATGGTCCAGCTTTCATAGACATACATTGCAACTGGGAAAACCATAGCCTTGGCTATACACACTTTTGTTGGCAGGGTCATATTTCTGCTTTTTAGTATGCTGTTATTTAGTATAATCAGAATTGTCATAATCACCAATGGCCCCAAAAGCTCTTCTATAACAAGTTAGGTTCCTGATTAACCCAAATGGTGTCACATTTCTATTAAGCACATGCAAACTAGTTTTTCGTTACCTCAGCAAAATATTCACTCTGAGGCAAAATCCCCAAAGAAGCAGATCATGGGAATAGGAACAACCTAAACATTTAATTACCTGACGCAGTAGACCAAGTGCCTGTTTCTTGAAGTCAACTGGAGTCTCTGTGCAAAAATAAAAACTAAAAAAACCAACCAGTGACTTATTCTTATAATAACAATAAAAAGAATTTGCAACCAAACATTTGTTGTTCTTTCCTAATGTCAGAATTAGCTGCTTGAGGCAATTGACTTATTCTGCTTAACGGCAAAGTCTTCTTGTTGTGAATTCCCAATTTGTCTTCTTAACTACTGTTGGAAACAGACTTTTTGAATGAAATGGACCTTTGGTTCAATTATGCATGCAAGTCACTTTGCAAATTTTCTGGGTGAGTTTTGAACAAGAGCCACAGCTGAAGATAGCAGTTAATCGGGGAACAAACAGTACAGGGCATTCTGCTGCAGCTGGACTATTTTCCATGTTCTTGGCATGTTGGTTCTTCAGGCTGGTTTAGCTATGAGTAAAACAGCAAGAAACCAAGTCATTTTGATTTGATGGTGGGGTTTTCTAAAGAGGTAAATCTGGGCCAAATCTCTGGGCTTCCATTTCACTTAGTTGATCTCTTCTCTTAGTTGCTCTCTTCTGTATACATGGTATATTTGAGAGGTGGCTCAAGGGACACAGTGACTCAGTGGCTAAGACAGTGAGCTTGGCAATCAGAAAGGTTGGCAGTTCGGTGGTTCAAATCCCTAGCACCGCGTAATGGAGTGAGCTCCCATTACTTATCCCAGCTTCTGCCAACCTAGCAGTTCGAAAGCATGTAAAAATGCAAGTAGAAAAATAGGAACCACCTTTGGTGGGAAGGTTACAGCATTCCATGTGCCTTCGGCATTTAGTCATGCTGGCCACATGACCACGGAGACGTCTTCGGATGGCACTGGCTCTTCGGCTTTGAATTGGAGATAAGCACTGCCCCTTAGAGTTGGGAACGATTAGCACATATGTCAGGGGAATCTTTATCTTTACCTTATACATTCTACACTATAAATTTAAACTGCAACTTGTTCATTATCCTGCTGGGTTTGCCTTTAAGTACTGTCAATTGCACTAAAGGTTTTTTTTTCCTCCCCAAGACCAAAAGGTGTTTATTTTAAAAAAAGTTTCTTATTTTTCCCTTTCAAATTCCTTCATAGATATAGATTCTTATAATTGCTATTTAACATTTGTCTGTCCATCATTAGTCTCTGTACTCATTTTTACACACACATGTATATAATACAGTTTGGGTCACTTTCTTGCCACCCCATTCCTCCATTTTATTTTGCAAGAACCTTACTCCTTCCATCTTCTCAACCTCCCTTCTCTGCCTTCTTCTTTCCTCCTCTCCTTCCTCCTTTCTTCTTCCCCTCTCTTTCCCCTCTCCTCCTCCCTTCTCTTTCTTACCCTCTCTCCTACTCTTAATTCCCCACCCTTACTTTCTCTGTTTTACCCTTTCTTCTTTTCCCTCCTCATCCCCCCCTCCTTTCTGTTGTTGCCCTTACTTATTTATTTTCTCTGATGGATTCGACTGAGAGGTATTTGTGCATGTGTTCATGTGTGCAGGTTGGATAGAGGGAGGGAGTCATTGTTTTCCTCTACTTCTTAGAAGAGATTGTCCACAGGATGAATAGAGTTCTTTATGTAATGATTTGAGCACTGCGGGGCGGAGAAATAGAATGCTAAGGCCAAAAGAGAATACGTATCAATGCCTTTGTTTGGCATTCACAGCCCACACAGACAAGCTGTGACATACAGATCTGCTAGGCTTCTTTTTCAGTGGGATGACTAAAGGCCTTTGAGGCTGACCCAACCTCCAGAGCCACAGGGGGTGCCCAGATCACAGTGATGCAACCGTGTCACTATAATAAGAGTGCAGCGCAGCAGAAGAAATGGCAAGAAGGAGCATTTCCTTTTTCAGCCTTCGACGAGGGATTGTGGAGGAGAAGGTTCATCTGTAATGTGACTCACCTTGCTTGATCCTTTTCCCCCACCCTCAAAATGGCCACTTCTTATTCAAACAAAGCAGCAGATAGGGAAAATGAAATGAACCTGATGGGAAATGCTTGACTCTTTGCAAGTGTTTGATTTTGAAGGCAAAACTATCATCATGAATCAGACTGTTCAGAGGTTGAAATATTTTCCACATACCATTGGTGGGTTACAACCGGTATGCCTCAGTACGGGCATACCGGTGCCTGCCGGGAGCACCGGGTACCGTTCCGGTACAGTGCTCCAGAGGGCCCACCTGCCTGCCCGCACTCCTTACCGGTATTTGAGGTTTTCGGGGCTTCCACGCATGGAGCACACGGCACATGTACGACACTCCACCGAGCAGCTGGAGCATCGTGGAGGCGTCACAGAGCAACACGGGCCGTAAGTACACATGTGCATGCTACATGCGTTCATGTGGTGGACACCAGGCCCCGTTACACCATACCGATTGCAACGGGATCCGAAACCCACCACTGCCACATACCCAGTAAAATAGACTCTATAAAATCATTTAAGGCCATCACTTTCAAAGCAGGGGTGGATTCTGGCAGGCACTACTGCCGGTTTGCTTGTGGGCACGCTGGGCGCTCATGCATAGTACAATGAGGTTGAGGTTTGTTTTATTTATATGCCGCCCTATTCCCAAAAGGGATTCAGGGCGGCGAACAACTCAAGTGGGAAAGGGAACACACAAATACAAGACAATGAAAATTGTTCTGCGCATGCGCAGAAGCAAAAAATAAGATGCCGGCACCTACGGTGCCGCCCAGATAACCATTTCGGGTGGCGTGGCAAGCCTGGGTTGCTACCGGTTCCAAACCACTGCAGGTTTGGCCGAACGAATCCGAACAAGTCGGAACCTACCACTGCTTCAAAGGAAGGAGAAAAACATTCTTTTTCGTTTCTTTTAAATAAATAGCAATAGCAATAGCAGTTAGACTTATATATCGCTTCATAGGGCTTTCAGCCCTCTCTAAGCGGTTTACAGAGTCAGCATATCGCCCCCACAGTCTGGGTCCTCATTTCACCCACCTCGGAAGGATGGAAGGCTGAGTCAACCTTGAGCCGGTGAGATTTGAACCGCCGAACTGCAGTTAGCAGTCAGCTGAAGTGGCCTGCAGTACTGCACCCTAACCACTGCGCCACCTCGGCTCTTAGATGCAGCAATGGCAGGAGCCTTTAATAAAAGAAAAGGTAACTGAAAATCTGTGGTCATGTATGAAAGTGAAAAGGCATTGCTTCCAATGTATTTATTTTATCTTGTAAGAAAGTGTGGAGTCTGTACTTGGAATGGAAAGCTCGAATCTTTTCAAATGTTCATTTACTTATTTATTTATACTTCTAAACCACCCATTTCCCTCGAAGACTTGAAAGATCACGTCAAGCATCCCTCATGACTGTTTGTGGAGATGTAGTTCAGAAACCTTTGAGGGCAAAAAGTTCCTCGACCTTCCTTGGGCTCCATTTTTAAGACTGTTAATTAAAGATGGCTGCTGACATTTAAAGAAAAACTGTTTACTGATCTTTGAGGTCTGGAAAATTGCCATACGTTGTTCTGGGAAAGGAATGGAAAGCTGGAGATTCTCTAAATACACACTGATCAAATATTAACAAACTCTAGAGTGGTGGGATCATAAGCACCTATAAAGTACCTGAACATTTTTTGACCCCAAATAAAAATCTCTTAATTTGTATTTGTTTTTATTAGTTTGTCAAACATATACAAGATAGCAGGTATAGTTATAAACATAGATATGAACGAAAGAAATGAATAAAAATAAATGGGGACAGTGGGACAGGGATAGTAGGCACGCTGGTGCACTTATGCACACCCCCTTTGTAATATTCGTTAATACTTCACTAAACAATGACATGGAGCAGTTACAAATCTGGAGAAGAAAAATGCTACTTCCTGCATTGGCAAAAAGGGCTAAAAATAAGAAGAGCTCATTATATGTTTACATGCCTATGCAGCTAAACATGGTAACTCTCTTCTTCCTTTCCAATAGACTCATCCCTCTTACCTATGTTGAAACCACTAGTACCATGATGGCAAACCTATGGCACGTGTGCCAGAGGTGGCACCAGAGTCCCCTCTGTGGGCACATGTGCTGTTGCCCGCTGCTCATCTGGTTTAAAAAAAACAGGCTGTTTGGGCTGTTTTCAGGCCTTTTTCGGCCTGCTTTTCAGACTGTTTTCAGGCCGAAAAACACCCCCCAAATGGCCTGAAAACAGACTGAAAAACAGTCTGAAAACAGTCCCAAAACCAGGGGTGGGTTCCTGCCAGTTCTAACCTCTTCTATAGAAGAAGTTCCACAAATCTACCGTGCCATTTAGAACCGGTTCCAGCTCCCTCCCCCTGCCCGTCCGCACATCATCAAGATGAAGAGTGAGAGGAGGAATTCTGGGAGTTGAAGTCCACAAGTCTTAAAGCTGTCAAGTTTGAACACCCCTGGGTTTTCTTCCCCAAAGGGTTAGGGGTGCAAGGGTCTTGTAACTTGACAGCTTTAAGACTTGCGTGCTTCAAATGCCAGAGTTTCTGAGCCAACATTTTGGTTGCTAAGAAAGAGCATTGTTAAGTGAGTTTCACCACATTTTACAAGTTGGCCATGCCCACCCAGTCACATGGCTGGCAAGCCACTCCCACCCAGTCTCATGGCCAGCAAGCCACTCCTACCTGGTCACATGGCCGGCAAACTACTCCCGCCTGGTCACATGGCCAGCAAGCCACTCCTACAGGGTCACATGGCCAGCAAGCCACTCCCACAAAGCAGGCCACACCCACAGAAGAGGTTCTAAAAAAATTTGAAACCCACCATTGCCCAAAACCCATCTGAAAACAACCCGAAAAACGGCCAAAAAACAGGCATGCACGCATCAGCCAGTTGGTCTTCAACTTTTGGCGCTCGGGCACACACACATGCACACACATGCATGCACGTTCTGGTTTGGGCACTCGGTGCCGAAAAGGTTCACCATCCCTGCACTAGTATATAGTTAGTTGCAAAAATAAGTAGTGGTTTGCTGGTGGTTTTGGCTCCATACACAAAGCACAGTTCTTCTCCTATTCTGAGCTGATAATTAGTGGGCAATGTCAAAACTCACACATCAAGCTTTGAAACGAAACCCATCCATCTGTTGATGTTTACTTTCTGAAAGCAATCTTTTTTCTAGAAAATACTCAACTGTCAGAATTTAGAAACCATTATAGACATACTGTATGAAGATTGGTGCAAAGAGAATAATCAGCAAAAGAACAGGCTTTAGGAATGGCATTACAATTTCACCAATTCTGCTGTTAAAATCCCATACAGAACATGTCAAATGGTTCCCAGTTATTTCAAACTATTCTATTATTATAGCAAATGTGGAAGAAAGGGAGGGAGAAAGGAAGGTCATATGCAGAGTTCAGCTTAACTTTCTCACTTACTGGAATTTAATAGTGAAACCCTTTTTTCTTATAGAAGTTATACAAAGTATAATAAACAGCGTATCAAATCTCAGGTAAGTGCTCAGGACACAGAATTTAAATTATAGGAAGGCAAATTTTGATTTATTTAGGGGAGAAAATCCTTTCTAATTGAAAGTGGAACCACTTACATGGGGAGGTGAAGAGTTCTATTTTGCTAAATAGCAATAGAGGTTAGACTTATATACCACTTTACAGTGCTTTACAGCCCTGTAAATCAGCATTTCGGCTGGGGAATTCTGAGAACTGAAGTTCACACAACCTAAAGTTGCCAAAATTGAGAAACAGAAATTTAGTAACCCTCTGCTTCTTCTAACTCTATGGTTCTATCTCCTACACACGGAATCTCCACTCAGCAGTAGAATAGAATAGCTTGGAAGTCTTCTAGTCCAACCCCTGCCTAAGCAGGAAACCCTATACCACTTCAGCAAACGGTTATCCAATATCTTTTTAAAAGCTTCCAGTCTTGGAGCATTCACAACTTCTGGAGGCAAGTTGTTCCATTGGTTAACTGTTCTGTCAGGAAATTTCTCCTGAGTTCTAAGTTGCTTCTCTCCTTGATTAGTTTCCACCCATTGCTTCTTGTTCTAACCTCAGGTGCTTTGGAGAATAGCTTGACTCCCTCTTTGTGGCAACCCCTGAGATATTGGAAGACTGCTATCATGTCTCTCCTAGTCCTTCTTTTCGTTAAACTAGACATACCCAGTTCCTGCAATCGTTCTTCATATATTTTAGTCTCCAATCCCCTAATCATCTTTGTTGCTCTTCTCTGCACTCTTTCTAGAGTCTCAACATCTTTTTTACATCGTGGGGTCCAAAACTGAATGCAGTATTCCAAGTGTGGCCTTAGCAAGGCATTATAAAGTGGTATTGATCCATTTTCCATATTCCACAGATCATTGCTTGAAGTCATCCTCTAAGGGACATTAAGTTCCATCTTTTTAGTTTGCTTTCTATGCAGGCATTAGAATCGAATTGGCCTTCCAGGAAAAAGGGGATTGCTCTTTTCTGGAAGAGCACCTATTCTTCTTCCTTCTCCTTTGAACCAGCAAAGAAGGCCACAAAAGGCCAACTTTTTCAAACGTTGGGTCAATTCTTTTAGTCTTCATTGTTTAGCACCATCCATTTGAGGCTTCTGCCATTCCGTGGAATTATCCCCTCCCCTCCCCTCCCCAAGCGTGGCAGGTAGTCTAGTCAGAATTTTAACCCTGAGCAAGTTATGGTCACATTTGTATCATTCCTCTTGAATAAATAACACAATTTATTTGTTGATTTATTTCAGTTTTCATAGTTCCCAGAAGGAAAAGACTCTGGGGAGGTTACAACGTATAAACAAATTTAAAACAATGATAACGTTATCAACGTTGAATGCAAATAACAAATTTGGGTTGAAGGCTTGGTGAAATTAAACTGTCTCCAATGATCTTCTAAAGGCCATGTGGGGGGGAGGGATATGCACTTATTACCTGGTGTCTTCAAATGCCACAGGAAAACAGGAAAAAGGAGCCTTCTCAAATGTCAGTACTATTTATTTATTTAGTTACAGCATTTATATTCTCAAGACTGAAGGCAGTTCACCAGGGAAGGAGGGTGTGTGACTTCCCTTATTTCACTCTTGGAGGGAAGGTGGGCTGAGAATGAATGACCCTTAATTGTTCCTAGAGTCCCTGGGTCAAGCACAGTAGAATAATCTTTTATTTTAAACTGATACTCTTTGGATGTATTAAATTACGTTTCCCAGAATCCTCAGCCAAAGAAAACTTAACAGCAACATACCAAAACCTAAGGAAGCAGAAAAATATTAACCATGTAAAGAACATTGCTGGATGTAATTTACAGCATAAATTTACAACGTTTTGCTTTTCACCGGAATCATCCAGAAACCTCCAAGACACACTTAAGCATATAATGGTCATTATGGCTAATCACCATCAACTGACTTTTGAGCCGTGAAAATGCCTGTTTAAAAAAAAAATTCAAATCTTTCTGGTAACAGTTATCATACGTGATGCTTGCCCTATGTAATGAAGGCAATGTAAATGCTTTGCAAGATATATCAAGAGAAAGATCTAGGAAACTGCCAATTTCCCACCACAATCAGAGCACAATTTGAGTCTCTAAGAGTTGTTAGAAGAGTTATATAAGTTCCCTATAAGCACTTTTGCACCAAAGTGGTAGTGTTTGCTGCTAGTTTGGGATGGAAAGTACATGAATCCTGCAGCTTAAATCCTATAACAGAATTTCTCTTTCTCAAAGCATAGATGTTGTGGCCCGCTAACGGCCAGCAGAGGAGGTTGGGGAGGAACATGGGCCAGTGGTCTGGGTGGAGGCAGAGATGGGGCCAAGGCTGTCCAACAGTTATCAGCTCCCTTCAGAGTTGAGATCAGTGGGGCAGAACAGCTGGAGCCTGTTCCTGATGTGCACATGCACAGAGCTGCCAGAAGGGAACAGCTAAGGAACAAGGGATGATTCGGAAGTAAAGGCACAGATGGAGGGTGAATGGTGCCTCCCATAGGGAATAAAGAGGAGCAAAAGGGGAGTGGAGTTTGCAGGAGACAATTGGTTTGTGACTCTCAGACTTATTGCCAATTATTTTCTTGTCCAGCATTGCCTATGGAAGATATCAGCCTGGCAGCTCTCCAAGCCTGATAAGGTCTGTGGTTGTAAATTCACCCTTGAAAAACTGTTTGCCGGGACTTTGTTGGATGTGCATGAGAGGAATTCACATTAGCTTAATAAAAAGGGGTTTTGTTGGGACAAGGATTCTGCTCCGTGATTTTGTGAAGCCTAGGTCAGAACAATAGGAAAAGTGACCCCTTCCATGTGTGAGAAATAGTCTTGCTCATTTTGCATCACTCCCTACTTACCTTTCCTCCTCCTCCTCAAATGTTAAGTGGAACATCCGGTTTCCATAAAACTACACTTGACTTCAACTGTTGGCATTTATCCTTAGGGCCAAGAACCATTATGTGGTTGACAGCAGTTTTCTACATGGTAGATCAGCATTAACCATAGACTCTTAGAGGAGTCATCCTGATTCAAGGTATATGAATCGAGTAATATCCATTCAGGTGGCCCAAAGCCATGTACATAACTCACAATTTACCATTCTGATTTATTGTGACGTAACTGCAACAGAATTGCAACAGAATTTTTAAGTATCTTTGGGAAGTTTTATTTCAGGAAAACACTCAGGGCTGCAATAAAAATCAATGCTGCTCAAGCATTCATGGAATTTGGGAAGGGAGATACATAGCTGATCCTTTCTTTTGGAGGAATATGTCAATGTTCACTATTAATCTACATTCTGTAAGTCATCAAGTCTTCTCTCAAATAATTTAATTGCTATTGTCAGTGAGAGACTTTCTGTTTTTAGGATTCTGAAGATGTTTCTTATCTTGTTCTTAAAATAAACCTTTTTTTAAAAAAAAGAAAAAAAGAAAGGAGAAACATGCTATTATTTTTCTATCACAGACTAGAAAAATGACTCAGCTCTCCGAACTCCTGGAAATTTTGTCTAGCTGGGGGATTTCTCATCAGCTAGTTGTCAACTGTCATGGCATTCAGCACAGCTAAACGCTAGACATAGTTAGCAAAGTTGGGAGTATGACTTGTTCCCAGGTGTAGAGTGTCTTTGGAAATCTAAGCGAGTATTTTCTTTTGAATTCCATTTTCTTTCACATGAGCAAGAGAGTGGAGGGCAGGGCTGACCGAGCACACATCCCCCTGAATGACTTACTGGCAGCTGAGAAGCACCAGAAGAGAGGCAATCAGGGACAAACACCCACGGTGAGTCAACTGGGGTGGGGTGAAGTGGCCACAGCCAATTGTCCCATTCAGCCCTGAAACATCTTATACTTCCCTTAATAACATTTACATTTGTTTAATAAACACACCGGAGACAGCAGGGAAGGCTGTTTATTAATTGAGGCAGTTCATTTGTTTGTCCCAAACTCCGACCCCAATTAACAGGATCCCTTACAGTCATTACTTGAGGTCTACCTGCAATAAAATTAGTAATGGATGTAATCTATCTGGTCCTGGTGAATTGAACTCATCTAGGGTGGACAGATGTTCTCCTACTGTTTTGTTGTCTATTTTAATTTGTATTCCTAATCTACCTGTCTATTTACACTTCTGTTTGTGGTAGATTGGGCTATTTTTTCTCCTTTAGTGTGAAGACAGATACAAAGAGCAGCTCTGCTTTCTCCCTGCGACCTGTCACTTCCTGGTTATCTTCTCCCATTAACCAAAATTTTTGCTGTTTTGTTCCCCTCCTTATAGTCTTGTCATGTCTTTCATTTCAAGTTCTAGAGTAAGATTTTCTGTTTGGGTCATATATACTTACCACTGAGAATCTATCAAATAAGGGAATTAAAAAGCATTTCATTTTACTTGTTATATCTCTTATAATCTGCTGCCCAGAAAAAGACATCTTACAATAATTTTAAATTTGGTCAAGAAGTGATAAAAATGAGCAACATTTCATATTAGTGCTTTTCAAACTGCATTCTGGAAATTGGCAATGTCTTAAAGTTGCCAAGTTTGAAAAAAAATGGTTTAGATTAACTGGATACAAGATTTCACAAGAAATTAGATGCAACTTAAAGCAAGGAAGCTTTTATAAGATCAATTTTGAAATAATTAATTATTCAAAGCGTAAGGAATAAATGAGAATTTTTGCAGCTTTTATTTTATATTAACATTCAGCTCACCAGAGAAAAAAATTCTAATGGACACATTCAGAAATTGCCTTTTTTATTTCAATATAACACAACTGTAAAACAGAAAAAAATAGAATCTAAAGAAACTGTTTTGGAAATTTTTTTAACAATAAGCAATAACGAAACATTACTGCATTAGTTGTTATTTGGCAAATGTAAATAAGAGAAATATTTAGTTCTTAAGTGTTTGGCAACTTTCTTTTTAAAAAAAAAAACAACCATATTTTTTCACTGTTTGGTTTAATCAAATAAGTTATGAAGTGTTTCAAAATTCTGAATATACCTATCTAAATAGTATCAAATTGTATCTAGGTTGGCAATTTCAATTTTTGAAGTAGAAGTTATTATCTGTAGTATTATTTAAAATATTCTGAATAATTTGATTGTTCCTCATACTATTCAGAGAAGCATTTTCCAATAAGGTAGTACTTTAAGGACCTTTAATGTACTGTATTTTAAAATATAAGATTTTGTATTACATAGGATTATATACTATTGATGCTATATGTATTTGCTTTTCCAGAAGAAATCCCTTTCATGCTTTAAAAACGCACCTTAATTTCATATTATTCAGTGTAACATATATAATAGTAAAGAAAGTACCAAACAGTTATGTGTCCAAAAAGAGCGCTACACATTACAAGGCAATTACAGAGTTTTGACAGAAAAGTAAAAGGCAATTCACAATCATTTCCAAGATATCTGTGAGATTTAAGGCCATTTGTTCTACTGTAAAATTTTGACACAAATACCCAGAAAAATGTGAATTTCTTGTAAAAACTGTACATGCAAAAACACTGGATAATTGAGATAAGAACAGGCATATCATAAAACACTTGAGTAGTTCTATACACAAAGTTGTGCACAAAACAATACAGTTGTGCAGTTTTAATCAAGTTAAATAAGATTCACGATTTATGTGCCCTCCATGGCAATATGACTGTGTCTCAGCCAACTCAAAATCAGCCGCCCCGCTCTCCTTTTTGAATAGCCAATCTAGACAAACCTCATAGCAACTGTCAATCATAGTAAGATATTCACCTTCAGAAAGCAATGTAACGCCAAAGGTATACTGTTATTCAATGCAAGATACTGTACTTTACAGATTTCACACCTTACATGAGGAAACACAGCTTAAAAGTTCTTAGAAGTGCATGATACTGTTGTTATCATTTATTATGCCAGCATAATCAATCTTTAAAAAATGTAAACACAAGTTATTTCAGGATTGGAGTATCTTGCAAAAATACGTTTTCTTACACTATTCACATCTTGGAAGCTTATTCTCAGATATATCAGGTTGATACTTTACTGAGTTTTTAGTGAGGTGTTTCCATTATTGAGACCTATGAATGCATTTGTCCCCACTTTCTATTCTTAGCTTTGCACCTAATTCGTCTGGACAATCATTCAAAGAGATATTGCTTCTCTTGTGGATTTTTACTATTGCAAGATAGAAGACAAATGTTTAAGAATAACTATAAAAAGTAGTTAAATTTCAAAAGTAGTAACATGTAAACAGTGATACAGAGGATTTGCATTCAAGATATATACACATACATATACATATTAGGTCAGAAAGACAAAGACTTTTGAATAGAACCCGTGGTCTTGTGCTTTCTTCACCCCTCATCCCACCCCCATATTAACAAGTATTTTCTGTTAGAAACAGTAACACTTAGAAACAACTTCACCATTTTGCTTCTTGTAAATAAAAGCTGTTCAGTTGCACGTGCAACAAGTTTGAACATTTTGGTATATGAAGTTAACTTATTTCTTTCTTTTCCCAAGCCCACTAGAAAATTCTACATACTGCATACAAAGAGCTTGCTGGCTCTTAAAAGTGCATCACTGTACTGGAACTCTTTCTTGGCAGCACTGTATAATTTTGGAAAGTATTCAATATTCAAAGTGCTCATATCTGAGTCTGCACCACGTGATTAGGTGGCGTATATGGAGGTGGTGCCGGAGATGGCTTGATTCCTCTGACCCTCATGTACGAAAGAAACTGGTCCGGGATCTCAGCTAAGACATCTCTTGCAAGTCGGGCCATACTTAATATGTGGTTTCCAGATCTGTCAATGTAATCCCGAAATGGTACAAACTGAAATGAAAGGGGGGGGGGAGTTTAAGTGTTGCTTTTGTGGTGTCTTACAGAATGAAAACTAAAACGGGAAATAAAATACTTGGAGACAAATGCAGGAAAAAGCAACAAGAAACAAATAAAAATAATAATAATCAAAACCACAACCGTAATGTCTAAAAGACAATTCAGGAAAAGTTACTTCTCACCAAAGATCTGATCAAATGCACACACAAAAATACCACCAGCAGCAAAACAATGTGGATCACAGATTTCACATGATACCATAAAATAATCCAGCCTTGTTTCTCTACTTATCATGCTCACTTATCTGATTATGGAGCCTAATAAAGTCCTTTGGGGATGTGCTGTGATTGGTGAAACTGAGAATTTCCCTCTTTAAAAAAAAACTGTTTTTATTATTTTTACTATCATTTGTGAGCCATCTATGGTAATATTGCTTAAGGTAGGGGCTATAGAAATCTTTTAAATGAATCTATACATTAATATTTTTGTCTTACCTGTACTATATCTCTTTCCGCATAAACTCCTCTTGATGAAACCCTTACTTCATCACCATCCAATTCTTCCATGGCTTAAAAGATAAAATATTCCCATTATTTCACTATTTGAAATTAATCAATGCAGCCAACCTGATATGAAATGTGAAAAGCAGTGAATGAGGGCTGGATCTCTCGCTTCCTATCAACACCGACTCAGAGTGGCCACAGAGAAAGGAAGTGAACCAGGATAGCACAGAGGCTCCCACTACCAACCTCTGAAGTCACTCCAAAAAGGATACGATGGTCAACAAAGGTCACCGAGAAGTCAAGTAAAGCAAGGATGGATGTACTACCCCCATCCTGCTCCTGCCAGAGATCATAAAAAAGCACAACCAATGCCGTTTCCATCCCATATCCAGGCCTGAATCCTCACTGATGAGGGTCTAAATAATCACTTTCATCCAGGAACCTCTGGAGCTGCTCTACAACCACCTTCTCAACTATCTTCCCCGAAAAGGGAAGATTGGAGACAAGTTGAAAATTATCCTACAGGGTGGGAAGTCATCCAGCAATGACTTCTTAAGAAGAGGGTAGATCACAACCTTCTTCTAAATGCTACTCCCTCTGCAGGGAAACATTAATCACTCCTGAACCCACCCGCGTGTCACATCCTGGGAAGCTTTCACAAGCCAGGAAGGGCATGGATCTAAAACACAGGTGTGCGCGCTAATATTCTGCAAGTTCCTGTTCATTTCCTCAGGAGCAGCAGGTCAAACCTTTCCCAGATAACAGGGCAAGGACCTGCCTCAGGTGCCTCCACTGGACCAGCAACCATGCTGGCATCTAAATCATTTATGAAGATGTTGAAGAGTACTGGGCCTAAGACAGAAACTTGGGGTACCCCACTGCATACTTTCTTCCAGGTAGATGTAGTTCCATTAAGCAGTACAGATTGGGTGTGGTTGCTTAGCCCATTGTGAATCCATCTGGTGTACATTTTTCTATCTTACCAAGTAATAGGTTGTGGTCTACTTTGTCAAATGCCTCAATGAAGTACAAAAGTATTATGTTCACAGCATTTTTCTGGTCCACTAACTAATCACTTTGTCAAAGAATTTATTACATGAAAGATATAACAAATTATTAAATAAAAAAGTACAGAATTTGTCCTACTAATTTGTATAAGACTTCTCTTTAGATAACAGGAGCTATATTAATTGAGGTCCTCACCATCAAATTCTGCAGGTCCAACACCCACTATTATTATTGACATTGGGAGTTTTGCGGCCTTCAAAAGAAGAACACATGAAAAGTTACATCATTTTTAGATATTAGAGGAAAATACTTTAAATATACATTTTATTCCTTAATATTAAAAAGCACACATTAGTAAAATAGCTAAATAAAATATTTGTTTTATTTTCATCAAGCATTATTTACTTTTGAATCAATTAACCAACCTGAAATGTATTTTCAAGTTTTCATAAGGAAATGAAATAATAGTTTCATACAAGAAAACTAAATTATTTAAAAGCACAGAGGAAAATTAGAATCTCAGACCTCTCTCACTGCTTCCCATCACCCAGATTTTCAAAGGTAAAAATATAAAAACCCATATATTCCAAAGGCCAGTTAGTTCTTGAAACATAGCAAAATGTGGGTACTTCTATGACATTTATAATTATTCTGTTGACCTCTGATATTTTAAAGATTCAACATACATCATTTAAAAACTGTATCTTACATGTTAATTAACTTAGATTTCAATATGTGGAAGATAGCCTCATTGTAATCTGTGAGGACATTTCCTTCCCTTTTTCTTTTCCTCTCCTCAGGGACTTGGAAGCAGCCAAAATTGGCCAGATCCTGCCTGTGCTCCAGTTCAATGCCTAGGAGATGGGGGACACAGCTGAGCAAATCAAATGATTCCCAGAACAAAGCCAGCTTGGTAAGTATGCAGGACCAGAGCCAGTATCCAGAGGGTGAACTGGAGACATGATGAGGTGGCAATTTTTTCAGAGGGCCTGCGGTCAAGAAGGGTAAGAACTATTGTGAAGCACAACAGTCACACTAACATATGACACCAAAGTCCTAGCAACAGCTCTGGCCAGAGGGAAAGTATAATTGTCCAAAAAACCTACAAAATGTCAGCCAGTCAGCCTACGATGACTAAAATGAGACAAGATCTAAGGCTGAATAGGGAATAAAGTTATTCCACATTTTCCACATCTGGGAGAGAGGCTAAGGGCTAACTAAGCCCTAATAATTAATACAGACATGGGCAATTCACGCAAGCCTATAAAAGAGGGAGAGGGGCGGAAATTTTTATGGAAACTTATCAAAATAATAAATACATGTAAAGAAAGACCCATAGAATTAGATACAAGTAATTAAGATTTAGGAACTGACATACAGAGACATAAGATTTAGAAAATGGAAGGACATGCTCATTTTTGTTTGAAAAAAAATTAGTTGAGTACAATAAATCCTCCCCTTTCACAAAGGAAGAGAAAATTTGCTTCTTGTTTGTGGTCTATACCATTTTTCAAAAAAAGAGTCTGTCACAAAACGTAACTTACATTCACTATGGATTCCTTTGCCTGAGCCATATCAGAAATGACTCCATCTGTAACAATGAGAAGAACAAAATACTGGGAGCCATCTTTTATTGAGGCAGCATATCTAAAAAACAAAAAAAGAAGCTCTCACACTTTAATATTAAAACATTATTTGGAATGCTTCTAAATCTGAATTTAATTAACACTAAAACAGTCAATCACCCAATTATTTTTTTAAAAAAATCAAACAGTTCTGTGTTCCTAGTCTATCTTTTATGGTTATGTTTTTGGTAGGTTGGACTATATTATCTTTTTGCGTGAAGACAGATGCAAATAATGAATTAAGTAGTTCTGCTTTCTCTCTACTGCCCATCACTTCCTTGCCGTCTTTTCTCATCAGTGGACCAATTGTTTCCTTGACTTTTTTCTTGTTTTTTACATGTTGAAAGAAACTTTTAAAATTATTTTTGACATTTGCTGGAAGTTTTACTTTATTCTGAGCCTTTGGCTTCCTGATCATTTTCGCAAGTTTGGGCTATTTGTTGGGGTTCTACCTTAATAATGCATCTCTTTTTCCATTTTTTGTACTTATCCTTTTTGTCTTTCAGTTTATCAGAGTTCTTTGCATAACCAAGATGGTTTCTCCCCGGATTTCTTGTTTTTCTTTTTCAGTGGTATTGATCTGGACTGGGCCATATCCATATTTTTCAGAGTTTTATCAAGCTTCTTTAGTTGGATTCTCCTTTAAGATTTTCATCCATGGAGTCCTTCCCAAGCTCACTTTAAGTTTGTTAAAATCAGTTCTTTTAAAGTCTAAGATGCTGGTTTGATTATATTCTATTGATGGTGTTTGTATTACACTGAATTCTAATATGACGAGATGGTCACCTTCCCCCAAAGTTCGGGCAACTTCAACCACCTCTATCACTTCTCTGTTAGTAAGAATGAGGTTCCATATATCTGTCTCTCTAGTTCTCTCCTCTACCTTTTGGATAACAAAGTTGATCAGGAACCTGTTCGATTTCACACTTTCCTTCTAGTTGTTCTCAGGTCTGTTGCTTGATTATCTTGATCATGTCTGCCAGCTCCTTCAGAACTCTGGGATGTAATCCCCCTGGTCCTGGTGATTTCAACTTGTCTAGGATGGGCAGGTGTTCTCCATTTTCTTGCCTGTTTTAATTTATATTCCTAGGCTGTCTTTTATAGTTCTGCTTTTGGTAGGTTGGGGTTTCTTTCCTTCCTGAAGAAGATTGAATAGGCAGCTCTGCTTTCTCCCTGCTGCCCATCCTTGTCATCTTCTCCCATTAGTGGACTAATTGTTTCTTTGACTTTTTTCTTGTTTTTTACATGTTGAAAAAAAAGTTTAACACTTTTTTAAAAAACATTTTTTGCAAGTCTTAGTTTATTCTGAGCCTTAGCTTTCCGGACTTCATCTCTGCAGATTCTTCCTATATGCTGGTATTCTGCCTTAGTTATATGTCCCTCTTTCCATTTTTATACTGATCCTTTATATTTATAAAATAGAAAATTAGCAATTCTCAAGCCAGAGTTGGCAGTCATGTAAACACTCAACAATGACTCAGCTTCAAGGCCATCCAGTGCTGTGCAGAGATGGCTAATTTATGTGAAGAAAAAGCTACGGGTCTGAAACACTCTAGCTTTATGAGGCCCTTGTATCAGGGGTGAAATTCAGCAGGTTCTGGAGAACCAGTAATGGAAATTTTGAGTAGTTCGGAGAACCGTCAAATACCACCTCTGGCTGGCCCAGCCCCATCTATTCTCTGCCTCCCAAGTCCCAGGGAAGAAATGGGGATTCTGCAGTATCCTTCCCCTGCCACGCCCACCAAGCCACACCCATAAAACCGGTAGTAAAAAAAATTGAATTTCACCACTGCCTTGTATTCCCACAGTGGCGATGGGCAATGAATTGCTGCATTTGCTTTAATTCCTGTTTTGTAATTGAACTGAACTGTGTCTACTTGTGTTCTGGTCTTGGAAAAGCTTGCCTAAAGATAGGAGATTTGTGATTTATATTGGTAATAATACAATACAAAAGCAGAGTGGGAAGGGATCTTGGAGGTCTTCTAGTCCAACCCCCTGCCTAGGCAGGAAACCCTATACCGTTTCAGACAAATGGCTATCCAACATCTTCTTAAAGACTTCCAGTGTTGGGGCATTCACAAGTTCTGGAGGCAAGCTTTCCACTGATTAATTGTTCTAACTGTCAGGAAATTTCTCTTCAGTTCTAAGTTGCTTCTCTCCTTGATTATTTTCCATCCATTGCTTCTTGTTCTACCCTCAGGTTCCTTGGAGAATAGTATGACTCCCTCTTCTTTGTGGCAACCCCTGAGATATTGGAAAACTGCTATCATGTCTCCCCTAGTCCTTCTTTTCATTAAACTAGACATACCCAGTTCCTGCAACCATTCTTCATGTGTTTTAGTCTCCAGTCCCCTAATCATCTTTGTTGTTCTTCTCTGCACTCTTTCTAGAGTCTCCACATCTTTTCTATATCGTGGCGACCGAAACTGAATGCAATATTCCAAGTGTGGCCTTACCAAGGCATTATAAAGTGGTATTAACACTTCACGTGATCTTGATTCAATCCCTCTGTTTATGTAGCCTAGAACTATGTTGGCTTTTTTGGCAGCTGCTGCATACCTCTGGCTCATATTTCAATGCTTGTCCACTAGGACTCCAAGATCCCTCTCACAGTTACTACTGTTGAGCAAGATACCATCTATACTGTACCTGTGCATTTTGTTTTTCTTGCCTAAATGTAGAACCTTACTCTTTTCACCATTGGATTTCATTTTATTAGATTGTGCCCAATGTTCACGTTTGTCAAGATCCTTCTGTATCTTAAGCCGATCTTCTGGAGTGTTGGCTATTCCTGCCAGCTTGGTGTCATCTGCAAATTTGATGAGTTCCCCATTTATTCCCTCATCCAAATCATTGATGAAGATGTTGAAGAGTACTGGGCCTAAAACAGAGCCTTGGGGTACTCCACTGCATACTTCCCTCCATGTACAGATGCAGTTCCATTGAGGACTACACGTTGAGTGCGGTTGGTCAGCCAGTTGCGAATCCATCTGGTGGTGATGCTGTCTAACCCACATTCTTCTACTTTATCTAGTAGTAGGTTATGATCTACCTTATCAAATGCCTTACTGAAGTCCAAGTAAACTATATCGACGGCATTCCTCTGGTCCACTAATTTTGTCACTTTGTCAAAAAATGCAATATGATTAGTTTGGCATGATCTGTTTTTGACAGATTTGGCTATTACTTTGTTTACTTCTAGGTGTTCGCTAATTCGTTGCTTGATTATCTTTTCCAGAATCTTTCATGGTATTGAGGTCAGGCTGATAGGTCTTTAGTTTCCTGGATCTATTTTTTCCCCTTTTTTGAAGATGGGAACCACATCAGCTCTTTTCCAGTCCTCTGGCAGTTCCCCGGTGCTCCAGGATCTCTGAAAGATATAGTTCAGTGGTTCTGAGATCTCGTCTGCCAGTTCCTTCAGAGCCCTGGGGTGTAATACACCAGGTCCTGGTGATTTGAATTCATCTAGGGTAGACAGGTGTTCACTTACCATTTTCTTCCCTATTTCAACTTGTGTTCCTAATCTGATTTTTGTGGTGCTGTTTTTGATAGGTTGGACTGTTTTATCCCTTTGTGTAAAGACAGATGCAAAAAATGAGTTAAATAGTTCTGCTTTCTCCCTGTTACTTGTCATCTTCTTGCCACTTTCTCCCAGCAATGGACCAATTGTTTCCTTAACCTTTTTCTTGTTTTTAACATGTTGGAAGAAGCTTTTTTTCTTATTTTTTACTTTTGTGGCAAGCCTTTCTTCATTGTGAGCCTTAGCTTTTCTCACTTCATCTTTACAGACTCGGGCTATTTGCTGATATTCTGTCTTAGTTATGTCCCCTCCCTTCCACTTTTTATACTTATCTTTTTTCTCTCTCAATTTCTCAGAGTGTTCTTTATGCAGCCATGCTGGTTTCTTTTGGGAGCTGTTATTTTTCTTCTTCTTCATTCATATTGTGCTAGACTGGGCTTTTGTAATCTCATTTTTCAAAATTTCCCAAGCTTCTTGAGTTGTTTTCCCCCTTGAGGATTCTCATCCATGGAATTCTTCCCAAGCTGTCTCTAGGTTTATTGAAATTAGCTCTCTTAAACTCCAAGACTCTAGTTTGAATTTGTTCTTCTACTTGTGTTTGCATAATGTTGAATTCCAATATTGCATGGTCACTTGCTGCCAGGGTTCCTGTGGCTTCAACACCTTCTATCATTTCTTCTCTGTTAGTGAGAAGTAAGTCCAATATGGCTGATCCCCTTGTTCCCTTCTCTACTTTTTGGGAAACAAAGTTGTCTGCTAGGTTTGTTAGGAACCCGTTGGATCTTCCATTTGGTGCAGAGTTTGTTTCCCAGTTATGTCAGGGTAGTTAAAATCCCCCATTACTATTGTGGTGTGCTTCCTACATACCTTAGTTAGCTGACTAGCAAAATGTTCATCTACTTCCTCTGCTTGGTTGGGTGGCCTGTAGTAGAGACCTATGGCAATGTCATTTCCCCCCCAATCTTTAATATTGACCCAAAGGCATTCAAGATAGTTCTCACCATTGTTGTGCTCTATTTCTATAGAGATGTAGTTATATATAGTGCAACTCCACCTCCTCTTTTATTTGGTCTATTTCTTTTAAATAATTTAAATCCTTCTAGCTGTATGTTCCAATTGTGGTTTTCATCCCACCAAGTTTCTGTAATGGCAACAATATCGTACTACTTGAATTTCTAATTCATCCTGTTTATTCCTCATACTCTGTCCATTGGTGTATAGACGTTTGAGTCCATTTTGATTGACCCTGTGTTTACTGTCTACATAACCTGTGTTTACATATAATATGATGGATATAGAGCAAAACACTGTGAAGTTTTGCTTCGTTCAGTTTATGCTGTGAAAATAAGCTTTGTTGTTGAAATGTAATTATAATTGAAAATGAGTGTATGGATGCACAAAAAGTTTATTCTGTGCATAGCAGTGCTCTAGATGTTTTGAGAGAAAGTGGGTTTTTGGGGGGGGTGTATGTGTAAAAACAGCAAAAAAAAAAAAAAAACCAAGAACACTGGCATTTGTAGATGAGGAGAGACAGACAGGAGGGACACGTCTTGATAAATGAAGGGACAGACATCCAATAGAATGTGAGAGAAGAAAAGAGACAGCATATTCCTATACCAGTTATCCATAAAATCACTCTATAATCCCTGCAGTTATTTTAAGCCAAAATCCAGAATAACAAAATATTTAAGATTTCATTTTTTTTAACCACAGCTGATCTGAAAGGCAGAATGTCTGATGTTCTGTGTTCTATGATGTGTAACAAAAAAGCACCAATGCCCTCTAAAAACAGTTTCTGTTTCCTATTGCACCCCAAACGATTCCCTTGCTTAAATATTCATGAACAATCAAGAATTAAAAACAGAAATTAATTTTCATGTTGAAAGAGACAAAGAAGGATAAATAAAGTCTAAAATAAGTACATTATGTAATAATGGTGTAATATTATAAATGCAAATACATGATGCAGTTCTTTCCATTTTAATGAAGACTACATTAAAAATCTTGATTATTATTATATAAAGTTTCGGTTCTGGATATTAAACATATTCATTACCTTGCTACATGATTAATAACAGGAGCAAAGTTGGTTGGTCCATAAAGCTGCACAGATTTTAAACTCAAATAATATGCTTCCATTACACCATCAATGCCATTGCAATAAGGATTTTGTGGATTTCCATTCTGTAAGTTAAAACCAGGAAAATATATTAATTACTGAGAATGTTATTTATAAAATAGTATTATGACTGACAAAGGTCACACCAAGCATTGCATGGGCTGTCCAAGATTTTAAAAAAGTAGGCAAACTATATTTTAAGATAGGCTTCAGGAGTTTTAAGGGATGAAGCGGTTCCTTAATTAATTACAAAACTTAAGTTGCCCATTTTGCCCATTATCCACTCAAAATCTCCAAATCCGGATAAGGAGGGAGGTGAGGCTACAAGATTACGGAAACTATGATAGGAATCTTGATAATCCACATGTGCTTCCTTGGTCATACATCCTTCACTTCTAGCCTTTTTCTTTTTAAATTCACTTAGTTATCCCAAGACCATTAACATTTTTTTAAAAGGCAACCTGCAATTACAAGTCTGTAAATCATAATCACCCCCCTTCACCAAAGTGCTTATTTTAGTAATTTGTGAGGCATTTCATTTCATTATGATTTGGGAAAAGTAAAGTAAATATAATTCAGCATCTTCTATTAGACGGGTCGTGTAATTTTGTCTCTGAAACTGCTGTTTTAAGTTAGGAGGAATCTTGCTTTTAAGTCATTATGAGAATGATATTGATAAATCGGGGATATGGGTTTAGCAACCGAAGTAGATGTACAATTCCAAAAATTAAAAGCTGCAATTTTATCAGAGGCTTGGAGGGGAGGGGACAACATGGCCACAAACAAACAAATACATTTCTTACCAAGGCAAACTCATGAGATATTCTTCCATCCGGGGGCAGTTTTGCACCAAAACCTAGAGCTGGAAACATTTTGTCACTATCATAGTCTTGAATGATTTCACCCACTGCTCTTAATGCCATGCCATACGCATTCAGTTGGTATGGATTCATGTAGTGAAGTGAGGTTGGATGTGCAGGGTTACCTGTTTTAAAAAATATGTAGAGGATGTTTAGTAGATGTGACTTTATATGTAAGTTTATATGGTTCTCTATACAGTGCTACCTTGGTACTTGTTATTAACTGGTCCTGGGAGACACAGCGAGTACTAAAAATGATAAGTACCAAAATAATTTTTTCCATAAGGAATAAATAATGTAATTAAATTAAATGTGTTCCCAAACCAAATACAATGCACACTTTTAAGGCAAAATATTAAAAAGTGGTATAGATTTGTATATTATTAATTTACATAAAAATAAACCTAAACATAAATACCTAGATTAAATAAAATAAAATTTCACTTTACTTGTATTGTACTGGTGAGAGAGAAAAAGCACAAAAATACCAAAAATGACCACAAACTAAGACCAGACCGCCAGGGGATGTGGACCGGGCAACAGCTACTGTTTGACTAATGCATGACCCTTTGTTTTGGCTGGAAAGGGTAGCAAGTTACAAAGCAACCATCACTGACAAGATGTAGCTTGCATGTTGAATACCAAACAAATAGACTACCGAGGCAAAATTTTCTTATCAAAATATGTTCGAGTACCAAATGTGACGAGTTTCAAAGCAGTCAAGACCAAGGTATGACTCTATGAGCAAAATCTCTCTAATTTCTACTTTCTTAACAGACATTATTTGTACTATCAATAGATATTTCTGATTATCTCTGCCTTTATTATTAAATTTATTACCTTCTTCCCACACGGAACTGAATGCCTATTATTTCATCAAAGGCTGCCTTCTTTTCCAAGTGAATAAAACAGACTTAGACAATAAATTTGTTAGTGATGAAAACTTTTCCAAAATGTGGTATAGCAAAGTTAAGTATTTCTTCAAGTATGTTTTTACTTTATTCAATTTAAGTATAATGGGCTAAATGGGCAAAGAGGTATACTGCTTTGGTAATTTTTAAAATTATATTCAATCACGGCAATTTCAATTTTGCTAAATTTGAAAATTGTGCAACAATCGTTCTAAAGAAATAGTCTAGTATAGTCACCAAAATAGAGAAATGGAGATTGAGAGACTAACTTATCTCTAAATCAACGGCTTCAGATAAACCTGCTTCAGGTTCTAAAAATAAGAGAACCTTTTTAAAATGTCTTTATGAAAAGAATCTAAAATTTTACATAATCACGTCCATAACAGATGTCCATATTGCACTGTAAGCACTTGATCCTGTGGATTATTTTGAACTTCCTAGGTTATGTGAAGAATCATAGAATCATAGGGCTAGAAAGGACCAACCACTTGATTTCTTTAGTTTTCTGCTAGGCTTCATGAGCTCATTTGATTTTGAAAACAAAAATAAGCAATAAAAGCTGCCTTCAAGTTAATTAAAAATAATTAAAATTGAGTACAGTTAATATTTCATAATACAGTATGTGGCAAGTGTAATTAATAAAACTATTCCTTCCAGCCATATTGATAGAAAGAAAGAAAGAAAGGAGGCATCATGTGATTCTAAGATCTAGATTTATTCATGTCTTTTTTAATCATATCAAACCATAGTTTTCTGGTTTTATAAAACAAGCCTAAGGAGCCATCTGTGTGTGTTTGTATGTATAAATTAGTACCATAAATTGCATACAAATATTGTATAGATATATGCAAACCTAGATTTAGACTCGATTTTTTACTGTAAATAAAAATGAATATAAGCATACAATGCCAAAAACAAATAGAATTTTAATAGCCCCTCATGGATAAGATAATTAAAAGCTTTCAGAAACACAAAGCTTCCCATCTTTTTCTAATAATATATCAGAAAGGAATTTAGGCAGTGAATGCTAGGTTACTGAAATACAGCACAACATTTTTCACAGCAAACAAAACAAAGAACTCTCTCTAAAGTGCTTAATAATGCATTCTCAGTTTGAATGTACTGGCTTAGATCCACATTTCTATAGATAGAAATGTCTCCAATAAAAGGACTTTATTTCCTCCCTTCTTGCTTCATCATTCAGTGCCTCCTGAAGCAATGCCTATTAAGATTGGGAAATCCTTAGCATAACGTGGGAATATGCAGAATGAAATTGTTAGTACTTTTCTATTTGGAGAAAAGAACTTTTGCTTCCAAACCACTGTAATTTATTTGCATTAAGCTTTTGGAATACATTAAGCCAAAATGAAAGCATAAAGCATCAACATATTTCCCACAATTGAAATGTTTAGAAAACCGAATGGTATGCTCAAAGTGAATAAAGTCTTACCATTTGAAGCTGTAAAATCAATAGCCACGGTGAAATTGATTTGAGTCCTATTGAAAGAAAGCATAAATGATACAGATTGTTTAAGACTGAGGTTTAGTATATGAGGAATATAATAAAAATATAGTTAATTACAAATGTTCCCATATATAAATTTCAAGCTGCATTGATCATATAAATTTAGGCAGATGATTACAATTAAAAGTATAACCCCCTACAAAGGATTAATCCACGTGACTTGAGACAAATACATTGTAGGTATGTATATATTAAAATATATTTTAATACAGCTATTAAAAATTAATCCAAAAGTGAAAAGTACATTATTTCACTAAAAAAATGTAGAGGCGTATTACAGATCAATCCTCACCTGGATAGTACATATATTAAGACAAACCATATGCTAAATATCTAATATTTTTAATTTAAATGCCAAAAAGCAAAAACAGGCTTTCAGGTTTCAAAAGCCTTGTTTAGATTACATGCTAAACAATCATGCAAAAGAAACCAAACCAAAACAACAGTATAATAATCCTAGTAGTTTGTAAATTTCTGAAAGATTTAAAATGGAGTACTGTTAGGCATGAACCAGATCCACATATGAAGAGTTCAATTAGGACATAATAGCATATCCTGAAAATGATAAGCTGTGCTTTACTATTACTTACTTAGTATTACTTATTATAAATTAATTTTGAGACCTTGACTTTTTTCAGTTTTTTGCTACATATTTTTATGTGTGCGGACATTTTAACATTTAAATCTATCAGGGGGTTGATAATTTATTGATTTAGTTGCTTTTCTGAACTGCATTCTCCTGTATTAATATAACTTAATAAACCCCACTCCCTTCTAGCACTGATGATGTTACCTTGTTTGATAATGAAACATCTGCAGGAAAACAACAAAGCTCACAGAGCATCACACAGCCTATATTATTTATTTAATATTCTTAATATAATTATAAAATATTTATAATAACAATCCAAACTCCTAAGTTGTGATATTCTTTTATACTGTTTGAAAGTTAGGTCTCACATGATTTGAAGACTGGTACATACATCAGGCTGGTACCACAAATAATTGCTTTTAGCCCTTCTATAAAGAGCAGTAGGAGAAAGAGGCAGAAGAAATTTGAACACTTGTAGTATATACAGAATTTTCATTTGATACAGAAGTCATTGAAATTCTTTATAAAGGCTTTATAGGTTTGCTATAATAAAACTGTTATTTCTGATTTTTCATGTCCTGATAAACATATTCTAGTAGTATTATGCCTTGACATTTAACAGAGGCCTGACAACTATACCTAAAACTGTGTCTGTAAGAAACTATTACAAATAATAGCTATTCATCTTATTTTATTCTTAATGCAAATAAAATCTTGTTTTTAATCAGTTTTCTGGAGTATTTACTTACCCTCCTTTAATATAGTCAAGAAATGAAACTTCTGTTTCCACTAGGAAGGAAAGCAATGTTACCTGAGAACAAATAATACGTAAGAAGTAATGAACATTAATTTTCAAAACAGCCATATAAAGAACATCTATTTTTAGAATACTGAAACATTGTTTTAAATTAGAAAAGTTTATATTTATTTAAAACTTTCTATTATACATTAAGTGAAACATTTTGTGTGATTCTGGTATGTATCAGTAACGACTTTTTTCTCCACTTTACAAAATCCACAACTATTGAGAAAAGTCCTGTCATTTCCATATTGACAGCTGTTTGGAAGATTCCTATAATGCAAGGAAATGGACTCAGACGGTATGCCTCTGATCCATGTAATATTGGCAAACAACCTCAAACTTCCTGGGAAATAGTGTTCCAAAAGAAACTGAGTCTCTATGGTTTCTCCAAAGATGCCATTTTAACCTTAGAGTGAGATCAAACTAGATCAATACTATGGCAAAGGTAGATACAGAAGGTCAACAGAAATTGCTACCGTACTTTCTTTAATAATATAATTGCAAATAACACAACGAGTACCTAAACCAACCTCATATTTATATCAATTACTGTCCCCAAATTTAGGTGACCCTTATTTTAACTAGATTTAGTACTCTCCACCCAGCTGTCTTGAAAGGGAAATATAGGAAAATCCCATATGAAACACAGTATTGCCCCATAGAAACCACAGCCCATGTTCTTCTGTATTGCCACATTCTACAGGGACAATCATAGATTACCCTTCTAATATTTAAATTTTCAAGGTTCTCAATCTTTGGTTTGCACTATCCGTTAAACAATTAAAATAAATTTAGTTCCCTAAAAGTAGCAACATTTTACTACATTTATGTGTAAGCTCTGTCCACAAAAGGTTGCTAATCGTTCTTGTTAGGGCATACTTTTTATAGTGTTCATTTTAATGAATTTAATTTTATTGGTCAATGACTGAAATAATGTTTCTGTCTGTCCAACTCAGAAATCACTGGCATTACCTCCTAAATTAATGTTTTAAAAGTACTGCTTGATCTAGCATTAATGATTTCCAACTCTGTAAATAGTGAAACAAACCATGGAGAGACAAAACTTTCAAAGTGCAAGATTATTATTCTTAGTTTCACTTCATATGTGTGAATAAGAACAGTGGTACAATTATCTGTCTTTGTTTCCCCAGAATAATTGAGCCATTTATATTTAATTTCTGAAATGTTTTGGAAGAACTTATTGACCTCTGCTAAATGATACATTTATTAAAAGACCTACAAACTTTCACATATGACTTTTATTACTGACAATTTAATCACTATTTCCTAGAACAGAAAATTATTCAGGCTTTATATTTATCTCTGAGCATTTTAACCAGACTATGTTAAGTCTTAAGTGAAAATCTCAAAACTGTATCAGACCAAGTCCTATTCACTATTTTTAATATTTTGAGCAATCTTAAACAGTGATGATAAATTTTGGAGGCTCCTTATGCAAATGCTTCCAGAATTTAACTGCAATAATTTTAATATGATTTTATATATTTATGCTTTCATTTTAATGTTGTAAGCTGCCCTGGGTCACTTCTGGCAGGTGTGGGCGGCAAGCAAATTTAATAAATAATAATACTGACAAATTCACCACCAGACAATTGCTCAGAACAGCTTACATCTTGCAATGATATCTGTAACACCATAAAACATCCATATCTGCCTATCCCAGGTCCTTGGGAAGGACTTGTTAAGCGAACAAAAAGGCCAAATCCAGTCTGAACATCTGGATGACCCATGACTTACTTCAGGATACATACAAAGGATGGAAATAAAGTAATAAAAACCAAGCACTTAACTGTTCCTGAATTAACATACTTTTTCTTTTTTGCTTTTTTCTTTGGATTTATTACCTAGGAAGTAAATAAAATACATTCAATATTAATGCAAGTTTTTTCTTGCTTCATACACTTTTAGAATTCAACTACTGTATATACTCGAGTATAAGCCTAGTTTTTCAGCCCACTTTTTGGGCTGAAAAAAGCCGCCTCGGCTTATACTCGAGTCAGTGAAAAATTTGCCCGAAATGGAGGAGAAAAAGGGGCGGGGCCATGCCGCTGGGTGACACTCATGAATGGCCCAGTGCCCCTGTGAGTTTCCCCTCCCTCTGTGTCAGTTTGCCGCGCAGCGCGCACCGCACCATCCCCCCTCCTCACGTTCTAATGTAATGCAGGGCTGTCTTACGATTCCCCTTCCTCCCCCTCCTGCCGCTCTGCAACGATGTCCCACCTCCTCCTTGTTATGGCAAGCAGCCACATAGCGATGTCCCACCTCCTCTGGTACAGTGATCCAATGATAGGAATCACTGTGCCGTGTGTCATAGGAGGCGGGACATCGCTCCCGCGGCTGCACGGGACATCATCATCACAGCGGGACATCAGCATCATGAGGTGAGTGAAGTATTTCATTGAATACACCGCTAGTTTACTGTTTTTCTTTGAAATAAATATTCAAAAACATTATTGGTATCTATTTTTATTTTTGAAATTTACCGGTAGCTGCTGCATTTCCCACCCTAGGCTTATACTCGAGTCAATAACTTTTCCAGTTTTTTGTGGTAAAATTAGGTGCCTCGGCTTATATTCGGGTCGGCCTATACTCGAGTATATACGGTATATCCCTTTAACATCCATTATACACACTTCTAGGTTTTCAAAAGCAAATATGAATTTGCTACGGCTCCTTGGCTGCTAACTTTTGCTGTTCCACTAATTTAATCACTTTGTCAAAGAATGCAACTAATAAGATCTGTTACATAATCTGTTTTTGACTCTGTGCTACCTCCTATTTTAATCTTAGTACTATGTAAATAGGTTGACTAGTAACTCATAGTAGCACAATAGCAAGATTCATCTAAGCTTCTTGGGTAAAAAAGAAAAATGTTTTCAAAGAAAAAATCAAGAAAGCCCAATTGCCTTTTGGAAAAAGCACTTTTGGGACATTTTTGTGAAGTTCACCTGTAGATTTTCACCACTTGTTGATTATTGAGACAGATGTTAAGAGCAATTCCAAGACAAAAAGGGACACTGTCCCAAACATTTCTCTCAAACTATAGGCCACCCCCCTCCCCAATTCTTCAACAAGAAAACTTCTTCAAGAAGTTTTAGATTGTTCCCCGACTCCAAATGTTTATTATATAAAAATAATTTAATAAATAGTATTTAACTAATAATAATGCAAAGAATAATAACAAACCAACAATGGATAGCCCCATTGTCCTGGGGATTGATAATGACCACTTTGGGGGGACTCTGGTGTAGACATTTAAAAGTACTTGTTATATTTAACATTAGAGCAATATATAATGCTGAATTTAAGAGATTCTTATGGTTTAAAATTAAATGGATAATACATCATACTTTAAATAATAAGTCTTAATTAGTGAAGTATAAAGGGTTTAAAAAGAAATTAATTTTAATTCTATAAAATTCTGATTTTTTGTAGTGAACAAATTTATCTTTGTAGTTAAATTAATATGCCTGAGTAACGGGAGAAGAAAAAAGTAGTCAGGTTCCAAAGACTGTTTTTACATTTTCTCAATTTCGCTAATAAACTTTAAGTAAAAGTTTGAGGTAATAAATATTAATTTCTTAAAATAAGGAAAGATAGATAGATAGATAGATAGATAGATAGATAGATAGATAACTCTTTCAATTTACCTCATATACATTAAACTGTGACTGTCCTCTAGACAATTCCCTATAGCTTGTGGTGAATTGTCCAATAAAATCATGGCTAGAAAAAACAAAGAAATATTCACATCAGTATAACCAAGCATTGCAATACAATGACATCAATTTGAGTATTTCAAATTTCTATAAATTTAATAATAACAGCAAGCTCTTTGCAATGTTCGTATTCTCAATGGTTTACACTTGGCCACTAGTTGATCTTCTCTAACATCACACTGTTAACAGAAATTAAAGTTTCTGTATAGCAATGCAGTGTTAATGTTTAAAGTAACGAATTTTAGAGGCCTGCTGACCAAGAAACAATTAAGGCAGTGACCCATAAAATGCTTAGCTTGGGGAATAGCCAACTAATTGGACAGGGAAGCAAAGTGCTGTGGAGTGAATATATACTTAAATGAAGGAGCCAAACGTTTGGTTGTTAAGTCACTATTTTTTCTTTAAAGAAGGGTCAAAAGCATCAAAGTAATAAGAGTTTGATTCTTGATAAAAATATCACATCAGGCACTTTTCAAAAATTAACTTTTCTTTGTTTGCTAAAACCAGGATCTCCAACCCTGGGTCCATGGCCTATTAGAAACTGGGCCACACAAATGGAGATAAATGATGGGTGAGTGAGCAAAGCCAAATTATCTCCCACCTCCCCCTGGTCTGTGGAAAAATTGTCTTCCATGAAACTGGTCCCTGGTGCCTCAAAGGTTGGGGTCACATGTGCTAGAAGAAATAAAAATGCAAAGCATGACTCTGAAAAGTGAAGTGGCAAATGCATTTTTTCTATAAACCAGTATGCTCGGTGTAGAAGTACAGGGTATGTACATGTGTGTTTGTATTTGTGTATGTGTGTATAAATGATACCAAAAGTAAGGAAACGGCAAGCAGTAAGAGTTGCTAAGATTCATGTCTTTTCTCTTAATACACATATTTCCAGATTTCAGTAAAATTAATTGATAAATGAAACCTCATAACACTCCCATACAGCTACCATATATAAGTAATGCTATATTGTCTGTACATTTTGTGAAGTGCAGATAACACTTACCTTCCATCTCTATCCCAATCATACACTTCTACCTTAATTGTTCTGTAAAAAAATAAAGAAAATATTCTATAAATTATTTAAACTGTCCTTTCACTGCCAATCATTTTGCTTAAATTTAAAGGGCAACGTAATTCATTTATAGAAGTCTCAAGATATCCTTTCAAGAGCAAATATTAAGATGATGTACAACTGAATTTTAAGATCATTATAAAAAACCTTTGAAGTCCAACTAGTTACTCAAAACTCTAGCCAATTTTTCTTTATTTGACTGAGAAAAATATAAATCTTATTTAACCTGTGTGATATTCCAAAAGTGGGTAGCCAAATATAAAATTCCACAGCAAAGAAGATATAGTAAAACCTCAATTTTGTAGACTCATCTTCAGCAGATTTCAGATTACAACAGACAGAATTTCAGAGATTTAATTTCCAAATAATAAAATCCACTGTTCTCAAAACAATCTTGGCAACTGCCTTAATATATGTCATTTACATCTATTTATACCATTTATATAATTATGTAATTCACATAATTTACATAAAGTTATATATATAATACAAATGTTAAAAAATAACTGAAGTAAACTGATGCAAATGACATAAATTACATAAATCAGTTGACTGGACTGATATAAATACAAATTTAATGAACACTTGGCTTTAACACAACTATCCCCCCCACCCCCCAAACTGGTTTATGTAAATTAGATTTTATTGCCATGAAGAAATGAGCTACTGTAAATATTTCATATTTTATTTTGAAAAAAACTAAAATACTAAACTTTTTAATTAAACAAATAACTTAATACATGGATAAGGAACAACCAAATTGTCAGCCATCGGCACAAAGCATTCAATATCTCTTCTTATTTATTTGGTAACTTTTAGCAGTCATTCTACTATTTTTATGACTTATCAAGATGTGTAGAATGTAAAAGGATCTACAGGTATATAATGTAAAAAAAATGGCAGATGATCAAAACTACATAAATGTAATGAAACAAAATATTTTTTTATAAATATAAATGAAAATAATTAAGATTTTTCCCTACCTGAAAAACACATTTCTCTGAGGGTAGGTCCAGTTATCCCAACTTCTCATTCTATAGATGACTGACAGGCAGATGTAGCAAAGAGGCAGATACTGCTGCTAGAGTATATACAACTATCCATATAATATTTTAGAAAATACTAAAATAACATTCTATTGGAAATATGTTGGATCTACTCTCAGAGAAATATTTCGGGGGCAGGAACAAATTCTTCGTGATAGCAATCATTCACAAGAATGGATATCATACAACATTAACTATCTTGCTTAATGGGAAGCCACAGTTTATAAATTACATTCATCTTGTAATTCTAATAAAGATCTTAGCTTTGCAGATCTCTTCATAAGAGGTAGCCTATACTACTACTATTACTTTGATAAGATGAAAGAATGTTTTCCTGAAGGAATGTTTCATTGAATTTGCATCATGAATAAAGAAATCAATGTTTTTAAAAACTGCTTTTACCTCTTTCTCATTTCCAAGTCAGATGAAGCCTATCAGCTTGTCCAGATTGGGTTCTTAAACATCAATAGATCATTTGGAGTCACTTATTGTCGCTTTCTTCAGAATTTACTGAGGAAGGCAGCTTAGATATACAATAAATTAATGAAGCTGCTTCTGAGGAATTACATCTAGTTACTTTGAGTCACTAATGTTAAATGTTGTCTATATATATATATATGGTTAACCATATTTATCCATAAATTTAACATTCAAAGTAGCACAAATTAACGGTGCAGAAAGCTATATATTTCAAATCATAGAATATATTACCATTTTGGGTAATAATACTCTTTTTAGTCCATGTCAATTTGAACTTAGCCATAATTTTAATTAAAGTGCCTTCTTTCAAAAAGAAATATTTTAGTGCTTATTTCATGGCAAGTTAAATTGTATTTCTCAATTTTCTTTAAAGTAATATATTTTAAGCAATATATTAAGTCTGTTAAGAATAATCATTGCTATCAGATCTCCAAAATCAACGGCTTTATATTACAGATATAACTTTTTTCAGTTTTGTTTCACCTGAAAATTGGTTGGGGCTCACAACTAATTTCCATGCAAAAACTAGACTATTTAAATAATATCATTTATAATAATTAGTACTTGTCTAGATAAATATTGATATAAGTATTACCTCATAAAATGCACACAAACAACTCATAATTTCAAATTAGTGATTTTTGTTTGTGCACTAGATTAATAGTTTGCATTCCATCAATGGATGGCATTCATGAAAAGCAAAGAAAACTGGCTAGTGAAAATGCTGTGTCTTTTTAAGGAATCAGAAGTCTGGCATATATGTGAGACTAAACAAGTCTCCTAAGTATTTGTTGTTATTGTTTTAAAAAATATTAAGGTTAATTTATATAATTCAGCATTTCTGCATTGAAAATATATTATAATTAATTTATCTTTCTTTATGCTGACAGTGAAATGAAGAAAAGGAAAGCCAGCAGATTTTCTATGCAAACATGTAACTCATTTTGTCAACTGCAAATGCTATTTTTTCTTCACTTGGTTTAGTTCAGAATACCTTGACAGACTGCTCTGAAACTTTCCTCCTCCATTCTGTGGCTTATAATGTAGCCTGAAGTTTCACACTGAAGGTGGCAAAGGGGGAAGAGAAGATAGATCAGTTGAAGTAGCGATTGTATCAGTAATGTTGGCAATCACCTAAATCGAGTTTATTTAAAAGAAGCACTGAATGTATTCAAGATTCATATCTCTTGATATGATAGAGGTTATGAAATGAATGAGAGTACCATGTATTCTGTTGAAGCTTCTTAGTCTTATTTTTATCCAATCTATTTTAAGCAAGAAGACATTTCCATAAAATTTAATAAAGAGTTTGGCTTGAGGAAAGCATCATCATCAATGTTTACTTTTTAATAACACAGAGCAGTAATATCTTAGTTTACTAGCAGCAGTAACTTCTTATTTCCTGGCATTTTGCTTTTTATCTGCTTGTCAATCATCTGTAGAAAGAATAGCGCCTATTGTTGTACTAAAAAATGTTCTCTATTTCATTTAGGCTGTAGTCTTATGAACAGCAACTTAATAACATTATATGGGATTATTGGAGTTTACATCTAAGTAAACATGTTCCTCAGACTGGGTCATCAAACATTCACATTTAATGTAATAAAATATTAATATTTATTATGAATTCTAAATGTATAAAAGGATTTTAAAAGGTTTTTAAAAGGATTCAACTAACATGAATGATCTTATAAGAATTTTGACACATTTAAACAAAAATGGCTTCACTTACCGGTCATAATCTCCATTACAAAGTGCTCTGATTGATATTTTGAATGCCTGCCATACTGGATTTAAAGTGTTCTTTATAACTTCTGTCTTGTGGCAGATTGTGAAACTAAAACAAAAAAGTATTTTTTACTTTGTATTTATTCAGTGTCTGCCATCAGAGAACAAATTCTGAAAGATCTGATGTCTCATAGTTTGAATGAACATTTGTAAATTTAAAAAAACCATGATCAGTGCAGAAGATAAATATAATAGAAGTCAAAGCACGCAGAGCAGAAGTTTGTGATAACTTTATGTTTTTTATAGCTTTGGAGATGGTATCTAATAACAACTGTTCCCTCTACTTAACATCATAACTTATCACTGGAGAATTACATGTTCTTTCATAATCAACAAGTTTAAATTACAGAGAACATAGAATTATAAGGTTGTAAATGACCTCAGCAATCTTCTAATCCAATCCCCTGCCCATCGAAAGAGATATATCATTCTGGGCAAATGGTTGTCCAGTCTATTTCTGAAAATCTCCAATGATAGAGCACCCACAACTCCAGGAAGCAAGCTGTTCCATTAATTAATTAATTTCTCATTGCTTCTACAGGGCGGGGCATAACCTTTTCCTAGGGGGTCACAGCAACACTTGTAATAACAACACAAATAATTCATACACCATTCGAAAGCCCATCAAAAACTGAGTTTATTGACATGATTTAATAGTCAGTATGACCACCATTAGCCCTTCGAACAGCATTCAAACGAGGTGGATAAGAACACAACAAATCTTCAAACAGTTCCGTTCGATTTTCCAGATTTTTCAACACAGTTTCCAAATTCATTCTCAAAGTTTCAACCGAAACAAATTTAACATTTAATAGCTCATTCAATTCAGTTTTTTATGGGCTTTAAAATGAGGTGTCGCGGAAGTTGTAAACTGCTGTCGATCTTGCTGTGACCCCCTAGGAAAAGGTTATGCCCCGCCCTGGAAAATCTGGAAAATCGAACGGAACTGTTTGAAGATTTGTTGTGTTCTTATCCACCTCGTTTGAATGCTGTTCGAAGGGCTAATGGTGGTCATACTGACTATTAAATCGTGTCAATAAACTCAGTTTTTGATGGGCTTTCGAATGGTGTATGAATTATTTGTGTTGTTATTACAAGTGTTGCTGTGACCCCCTAGGAAAAGGTTATGCCCCGCCCTGTAGATTGGATCTCTCTTGAACAAGGTTCTACTCATTACTTCTTGTTCTGCTCTCTATTGCTTTGGCAAATAAGCCAATCCCCCCTTCTTTATGAAAGCCTCCCAAGTACTAGAAGACAGTTATCATGTCCCCCTAATCCTTCTCTTTAATAGGCCAGACATACTAGCTATCATACTATCATATGATTTAGTCTCTAGATAATTTATTGTTTTTGTTGCTCTTCTCTGCACATTTTCTAGAGTCTTAGCATCTTTTTTTGTATTGTGATAATCAGAACTGGGCACAATATTCCAAGTGTGGCCTTAATAGTGTAGTATAAAGTGGTATTATAACTTCTCATTATCTTGATGCTATACCTCAGTGGATGCAGCCCAAGACTGCACTGACTTTTTTGGCAGCTACAGCACACTGCTTGCTCATACTGAAGTCGTGGTCCATTGGGACACCAATGTTTTTACATGGATATTTTAGAGGGATACTGATCCATAAAGAAAAACTGATAATGCTATGAAAGTAAGAGGAAACTTTTCATAGACTACTAAAATAATTCAGCAATCACTATTAAAGCAGCGAAGACTGAATATTTAGCAGAACAAATGAAAACATCTACCTGCCATCTTCATTGCTACGAAAAAATACCAGGAAGGGATCAGATTTCCCAAAAAAATCTTTCTTGTCTAATTTGTTTGCACAAAATTGCATCAAAACAGCTTCCTAAAAAATAAAGGGATAATAGAAATATTAATTCATAAATCACATGGAGGACGATTTACATACAATATGCACATTTTTAAAAATATTCTAATAGCTTAGAATAAAGTTAGAATAAACAATAAAGTTAATAAAGAAAAAAGTTCTTTAAAACATTTATTAGTTCCCTGGATTTTTAATACTAAAATGGATATAGTATCATACATTTTAAGCCCAGGGCCACTATTTTCACTACCAAACTACTAATGAGGAGAAATGATTCCTTTCCTTCCTATCAGTTTTATATATATATATACCATTATACTCATTTTACCACACTAGAAAGTATCATTTTATTTTTTCAGTTTTTATCTTGCTCTCCTGTGGTATCATCTACGAATGGAAATAGATGTTAAGAGAATACACTAATTATAATAAAAATTGTAGCAGAAAAATTTAAGGTAGCAGCAAGAGGGAAAAGTTACAAGTGAGATGGAAAAATAAAATAAAATATCAGAGTCAGTGGTTCTGAATCTATGGCAGCTGAGAGGGGCAAGAGTGAATTTCAGAACTCTTTTTTGAGTAGCTTGGCAAATAATAAACTGAATCATGATATTCCCTGTTCATTCTCAGAAATAAAGATTGTTGAAGGAAAACATTGGAGTGTTTTGATACTGAAAATGGAGTGAACATGTTGCTACATGCCCTAAAATTCTAATTTAAGAAAAGCATCTGAAGTTGCAACCTTCTTCACTGAACTAGCCAGTGGTCATCCTACCATTACCGTTGTCATTGCCAGAGGAACCTGATGTGGCCCTCAATGAAATTGAGTTTGACACCCCTGTTCTACTAATCTCCTCTCTTGAATCTTTTCAATTTTAGAGAGCCATCATCTTTTTAGGGAATTGGTTGCTTCTGTAATGAATTGTAGTCAAAGGGGAAAGTGTTTTTATTGATTCCAGTTAACTATTAGAGAACATTTTCCTTCACTCCCTACCTTTCATCTATTAGCTCAAGGAACTGTGTACCATGCAACTTCCTTCTACTTTTCCCTACAACAATCCTGTCATGTAAGGTTGAGCTGATAAGAGAATGACTGGTCATGCTACATAGTGAACCAAAAAATGTAATTTACCCGGCAACAGTTCAGTTCCTCTGCTGTCAATATTATGGTACCACATTTCCTCCCAGGAATTCCTCTGTTAAAAAAAATCATATAGGTAACTGAAATATAAATATAAAGTTTCCAAATAGAATTTCTATCACACTTGTTTACTCTTTCATACACGGTTCAATAGTACTAACACATGCACTTTTTCCCTAGTTGAAAGGATAGGAAAGAAAACAGAAAGCCAATGCAATAGTGACCTACAGTTCCTTGAATTTAATTTTTTCTCCAGGCTTCAAAAAGGAGCATTTGAAGCTAATCAACTAAGATAGGCTCACAGAGAAGTTGCAAGCAAACTTAGTAGGGTAGGTCCACACCTTATATGGCAGAGAAATAATGCATGTTAATTTACCAATTTTTTTGCTTTGGGGGGTACAAAGTGTCTTTTCTTTAAAGTGAAGATTTTTTTCTTTATAAACAACACAACTAATTTTTTAAAAAGTGGGAGGATGTATTAGGTTGAATACTGTTCACAATGTCCACGACTTACACTGTGTTTAACATATCAGAAGTGCTTTATTTACATTCAAATTACTATGAAAGAAAATTTTAAATAAAACCAAAACCAAAGGTAATGATAATGTGATTACACCAAACAGTCTTTCCTACTCACATAAAGCAGAGTCAGAGAAAATGTTCTTCAATTAAGGAAGAGTGCAAATATATAAATATAGTAATGCACTTAACTCACAGTAGATGTGAGAACTTGAATGACCACAACACATCCTCATGTGTAGCAGATGTGTGATACATTAAAAGTAAAGATAAAGGAGTCCCTGAGGATTTTATTCCACTAGTCATTGCTGACTATAGGGATGGTGCTCATCTCCGTTTCAAGGCCATTGAGCCAGCACTGTCCGAAGACATTTCTGTGGTTAAGGCTGAGAAGAGATTTTCAGTAACTCTGCCATATAATCTATTATCATAACGGCTACAAGGCAACTGAATATAAGCAGTGGTCTCAGAAGAGATGTAAGCAGCACAAAGGGGTGCCATTCAAAAACTGAAAATTAACACAAGTCACCCTACTCAGTCCAATCCTTCTTTCAGATATATCCCAAGCATACAACAAGCAAAAAAAGCAATAACAACAATAAAACGGAGAAGAACATCCTATGAAAATATACAAAGCAAAATTGAGGAGCATGCCGCAGGCAAATTGAGATTAAGATTACAATGTGGCAGTAAACAAGGGAAAACAGCATTGAGATTATTATGTACACTGTGTATAAGTTGTATATACAAACACTGCAACCGTATGAAAACATGCTGCATAAAAGCAGCACGAAAGCATAGGAAATAAGGATGGGCAGGTAAGCAGTAAATGCAAATACAGATAGCCAACAAAGACTTTCTACATGCTGACAACATGCAAGAGCCCAGTACATATAAGCATTAAGCTAGGCATTACGGTATAGATAGTCTTCATTTAGCAACCACAATTGGGACTGGCAAGTCAGTCATTATAAGACTGTGCTTATAATCTTATAGATTTAATTAATTTATTACTACAATTAGGATTGGAATCTCAGTTGTTGAGTGAAGTGGTTGTTAAATAAGACACCGTGACTTCACTCAACAACTTCAGGAGGTAGGGGAGACCTGGGAAGTCCAGCGCTTACTGGTGTGTGGAAACTTGCCATGGGCTGGGAGGCCTTGGCTGACTATAGGATCCACCAGCATGCAGAAATCTACTTCAGGTGAGGAGACCAGTGTCTTTTACCCACCTCACCATACCAGGTCCACTTACATTGTCTTTTTCTGCAGCTTCTAACAGGCGCATCCAGCCAATGGAGGTGTAGCTAGAAACCTAGTGAACGTGATCTCTTTGGATGCTAAAGAGTAGAAAGTGTCCTTTTAGCCTTCACAAAGATCCCAACTGCTAGCTTTCTAACCTTGCAGTGGCTGAACCCAGCCACAGCTGCAGAAAAAGTCAAACGTAAATGGAGCCAGGTGTGATTGGGTGGGGACAAGGCCCAGGCCTCCAGGGCATGGGGGGCAGTGAGAGGGGCTGGCTTCCCAGGTGTGATGAGGTAGGAAGAAGTAGCCAGTGAGCATGGTGAGGCCTCCAGATACATAACAACTTTATGCATGCTGGTGGGTGGCTGAGATGGGAGAAAGATAAGTAGGTGGGGTGAGTTGCAGCTTGATTAAGTGGGGCACAAATGTCAAGCACCCAAATTTTAATTACATGTGTATGGGGCTGTTGCAAAGACTATACCTTTGGGCACAGGTTGTAACTCCCTTCATTTGGTGAACGAAGGAAGTTACAATCTACACCCAGAAGTACCAATGGTCATAAAGTCCGAGACTACCTGTACTTCAGCTCTCCTTTGCTCTACTGAGATCTGCAAAGGTCTGGCTGCAAAGTTACTTTTTGATTACAATTCCATTGGGCACTAAATGAGTCAATCACTAAATGAGGACTACCTGCACAGCCCTTGAAAAGCCACTATAAATGACTATAAATTATAAGCATTCATTATAAGCAGCAATATGTATCAGAGTCACTTTGCAGAATGAGATGGGCAGCATATATAAATGTAATAAATAAATAAAGGTATCACACACAGTCTCACAACAGTGTATAATGCCAAACCAAAGCATAATGTATGCAACAATAGTCATTCCAAAAGACAGCAGCAGCTACTCTCCCTCCAACAACAAATACACACTTCTGCAGGCTACTTCGATCAGCCATTTTTGCTTTGGCAGCCAGGTTCCACCAAGGAAGTTTCGATCTGCCAAACAGATATCTTATTTTTACAATTCATGGACTTATATAAAACACTTATTTCATAGCAATAGGAATGTATTTTTTATCTAGGGAGAAGTACTCTGGTTTCTGATCTTTTGACATTATATACATTTATATAATGCTATGTGTAGGTAATATATGACAAACAGAAAATATTTTTAAATGTTTGATTTCATTTAAGGTATTTAAATTCTTCATGTGAGTGTATTTCAGGCAGTTCTATTTTACAATATAATTTTAAAAATCAATACAAAGGTATCATACATTCAAAACCAACTCAACAATTGAATTTAAGTGGAGAGGAAACAATATATACATATGTTGGAAGGAAATTCTATATCTACAGGTTGGAAATGAAGAAGTCCCCTCTTTTTGAGTGAGAAAACAATTATCTCAAACAATGACCTTGTTGGGGTATAATGATTACCTGTAATTTCAGATCAGTGGAGTCCTTGGTGCTACCTGAGTTTGGTTATTTTCAGTGATGATGTTGCCTAGTTTGGTAATAAAACATCTGCAAGAAAACCATCAAGTTCAGAGAGCACCAAGGACTCTACAGTTCAATCCTGAGCTAAAAATGTTCTATCAGTTTCAGATCAACATTGTGACAACAAATAAACATTATCAAAATATTATGGAAACAACATTGGGCTTGCAACAACATAGCGCTACTAAATTTATATCATTAAAATATGCTTACATAACTGGTTTTTCTAATCTGCTTCCTTGTGATCCAACGATCTCTCCTAATGTACAGAACACTTGTCCCAAGAAATCCTGAAAATCACACAAAGTTATGGAGCTTAGACCTTGTTCCACCTGCAGAATTATATCTATATTCGCTACATTGATCAGCACAGGAAATGAAATACTTATGAACAATTTAGTTATTAAATTATAATCAGGAATAATTAAATTAAGCCACTCAGGATCACTTAAGAAGTGAGTGACAAATTATGTCTGGATGCAAGAATTAGTTTATGAGTACAGAATGACCATAGGTAAGTCAAGAGCTCATCATACATACTCATTACTCTCAATCCTTTCCAACTATGTTTATGAAATTTGCTACAGATATTACTAATTTGAATGGAACATATTACTACACTTTATCTGAAAAGAAAATAGGTATAGCTGCTTTTTAAAAAGACACATAAAGTGGCAAGCTTTAAACAAATACTTGCTCCAATATCTCACTTCATCCCCACCTCATAAACTTTCTTGGGAACTTCATTCCAGTTTTCATTCAGTATTGACTCCTGGAGGCTGCCTGGGCAAGTTATCTTGGCAACATTTTTGGAAGTGGTTCATCATTGTCTTCTTCGTGTAGCTGAGAGAGGATGACTGACTCAAAGTTACCCAGATACCTTTGTGCCTAAGTTGAGACTAATTTGTAGTCTGGTGCCTTAATCACTATATCCAACTGGCTCTCAGATTGACAAATAGAAAATATTGTATGGATAAATTTGTAACATTAAATTAACACACTTACATGCTTTGAAAGGTTTGGACTCTTAGAATCAACATCGTACCTATAAAGAAATGATAGATTTCATATTTTCAAGCAAACATATTCAAGGACATTTTGGAGTTGTTTTCTAAAGCTAGCATAGAGAGACAATAAACAAGATAAAACCTACTACGTGAGGAAACTGCTTTTCAAGTTTAGCTCAACTTTGCTAAATCAATTATGTATCTCCAAAATGGAAAACCAGCCAACAAACAAAAAATGATAGACAACATGCATAGCACACATAGGAAGTAAGCAGAAATCCCTGATTCTAACTGGCATTCCAGTGCATTTGACAGAATATAAATGGTATAATTATGAAGTTATTTTTTGTCTTCTGATTTGTATTCTTCTAAGATTATAGTATCTATTTAAGCGTTGCTTCACAACTTTATTACAAAATCACTGGAAATGCATTAAAAAATATAAAAGCTTTAAAAAACCTGGATGGTGTTAGGATCTCAAGTTTTTAGTATTTTACAAGGGATAAAATGTTGCCTTATAAATTTGTCTCTACAAATATTATGCCACCCATTTTGCTCAACTACCCCTCAAAATGCCAAAACAAAACAAAATTCTATTGAGCCTGGGCTCTTTATGTATGAGAGGGGTGATCACTGGCCACATACGGCCCACAGGTGGTATTTATTGCACATCTGTATTGAAAAATGCTTATATACATTTACAAAAAATATGCATATCACTCTGAAGAATTTATTGCATATGTCACTTACAAACATTGTTTATTTATAAACCATGCATCTTTTTGTGACTCTAGACAGTGTACAAGTTAACAACAGCTTTCAAAACAGCAAAAAACCCAAACATATTAAAAATCCAGGGACTAAA